>NC_091313.1:24103073-24223073 GCF_038502225.1 Cherax quadricarinatus
TACAGTTCCAATCTTTACTCATCCTCCCCCTACCATTCCCAATATTGTCTCCCATACGACATCTCTGAATTCCGAAACACTTGAAGCAATCTCTGAATATATTGCAGAGACCAAACCATCAATGGACACTGATCCACCTTCCGCTCTTTCTCTCTCCTCTGCTCCATCTGCGCAACTCCTTTCTTCACAGCGCACCGTTCCTTCGCTGCTTGAACATTTTCCACTGCCTCCGCATGTGGACTTTTCTAACCCTCCTAGTCCGTAGGAACCCTTACCTGCGGATTTCAAGTATCTTTATCATTGCCAATCATGGCCTTTTTACAGTGGAATATACGTGGCCTCAGGGGTAATCGGGGTGAGCTTCAGATGTTACTCTCCCAGTTTGCCCCTGTTGGTGTTTGCTTACAGGAACCAAAATTACACTCTGCTGTTATTTCTCACATCTCAGGCTATAATTTATTGTATTCTTCAGATCCTTTTCCTGATGGGACCTTTAATGAAAGTGCCCTTCTTCTCCGCACTGATATTCCGTACCATCAGCTATTTGTTCATACTTCGCTGCATTACACAGCAGCCCGTATCCACTTACATAGGTGGTATACGCTCTGTTCTTTATATCTCTCTCCTTCTAGGGCATTATCTATTCCGGATTTTGCCTTCCTTGTTTCGTCATTACCGCCACCGATTCTGTTACTTGGTGATTTTAATGCCCACCATTTCCTCTGGGGAGGGTCTCACTGTGATTCCCGAGGAATTCAGTTAGAGGCTTTTCTTGCCACCCACCCTCTCCATGTTTTAAATACAGGTACTCACACCCATTTTGATCCTCGGACTCATACTCTCTCTTGCATCGATCTCTCAGTTTGCTCTTCCTCCACCGCATTAGACTTTACTTGGTCTGTTCTCCCGGACTTACATGACAGTGATCATTTCCCAATCATTCTTACTTCCCCTTCATATTCGCCACCTCTTCGCACCCCACGCTGGCAATTTAATCGGGCAAATTGGAACCTTTACTCACACCTGACTGTTTTTAAAGAGGTTCCTTCTTCGTCCTCCATCGATGAGCTTTTACACCTCTTCTCGTCCTCCGTTTTCACTGCAGCTTCTCATTCTATACCCCAAACTTCGGGCAGGCATTCTCAGAAATGCGTGCCTTGGTGGTCTCCTGCTTGTGCTCGTGCAGTACGTTTGAAACGCGCTGCATGGGGCAGGTACCGGTACAATAGAACCACAGAGCGACTCCTTGATTTTAAACAGAAGCGTGCGATCGCTCGCCGTGTCATCCGTGACGCTAAACGCACTTGCTGGCGAGATTATGTCTCCACCATCACCTCTGCTTCCTCTATGAGTGCAGTCTGGAAAAAAGTACGAAAACTGAGTGGTAAATATTCTCCTGACCCGGCTCCTGTTCTGCGGGTTGCCGGTGTTGATATAGCAAACCCACTAGATGTTGCCAATGAAATTGGCAATCATCTGGTCCGTATTTCTCAGGGACTCCATCTATGCCCCTCATTTCTTTCCTCAAAGTCTGCCAGAGAGTTAGCACCCTTGGACTTTTCTTCTCTCAGAGAAGAACAGTATAATGTGCCTTTTACACTTCAAGAACTGGAGGCAACACTCTCAGCTTGTCGATCATCGGCAGCTGGGCCCGACGACATTCATATTCGTATGCTACAACATTTACATCAGTCAGCCCTTGCAGTCCTATTACGCCTTTACAATCTTATTTGGTCACAAGGAGTTCTTCCACAGCTGTGGAAATCTGCCATTGTTCTCCCTTTCCGCAAACCAGGCACTACGGGACATGAAACCTCCCACTATCGTCCCATTGCTCTTACCAGTGCAGTTTGCAAAGTAATGGAACGTCTAGTAAATAGACGTTTAGTGTGGTATTTAGAGACACACAACAGTCTCTCCACTCGTCAATATGGCTTTCGTAAGGGACGTTCTACCATAGACCCCTTACTGCGCTTGGATACGTATGTTCGTAATGCCTTTGCGAATCACCACTCAGTTATTGCCATATTTTTTGACCTTGAGAAGGCATATGACACAACTTGGAGGTATAATATTTTAGCCCAAGCCCACTCCTTAGGCCTTCGAGGCAATCTACCATCCTTCCTTAAGAACTTTTTAACTGACAGGCATTTCCGTGTTCGGGTTAATAATGTGCTCTCCCCGGACTTTATCCAAGCTGAAGGTGTCCCCCAGGGATGTGTTCTGAGCACAACACTTTTTCTCCTTGCTATTAATGATTTGGCCTCTAGTCTTCCATCAAATATTTGGTCATCACTCTATGTTGATGACTTCGCTATTGCCTGTGCAGGCGCTGACTGTCACCTCCTTACAGTTTCTCTCCAGCATGCAGTCGACCGTGTGTCCAATTGGGCCACCACACATGGGTTTAAATTTTCCAGCACTAAAACCCACCAAATCACTTTCACTAGACGCTCTGTCATCTCTAATCATCCTTTGTACCTCTATGGCTCACGTATCCCTGAACGTGATACAGTCAAGTTTCTGGGCCTCCTCTTTGATCGTAGGTTATCCTGGAAACCTCACATTACCTCTCTGAAGGCAACTTGTCACAGCCGGCTGAACCTTCTTAAAACCCTTGCTCATCTTTCGTGGGGAGCTGATCGTCGAACCCTCCTTCACCTACATTCCACCCTTATTTTATCGAAACTTGATTATGGTGACCAGATCTATTCAGCGGCATCTCCTGCTACTCTCTCTAGCCTTAACCCCATTCATCACCAAGGATTACGTTTATGCCTTGGTGCTTTTCGCTCTTCCCCTGTCGAAAGCCTCTATGCAGAAGCGAACGTTCCATCCTTATCCGATCGCCGTGATGCCCATTGCCTGCGCTACTATGTACGCTCTCATGATCTCCGCAATCCTTCCATTTATAGAATGGTCACTGATATTAGTAGACATTCTTTATTTGTTCGCCGCCCCTGCTTACTCCGTCCCTTCTCTCTTCGCCTTCATTCGCTCTTGTCTTCTCTTCAACTACCACCTTTCTATGTACATGTAGCATCTCACTTTTCCCTACCCCCCTGGGAAGTTCCAGCTGTTCGAGTCTGTTCTTTCTCCCTCCCTTGCTCGAAAGCCCAACTGTCTACGGTCGCTTCCCGCTCTCTTTTTCTTGACCACTTTCACTCTCATTCTCATGCCATTGCTGTGTACACAGATGGCTCTAAGTCTTCTGACGGCGTAGGATTCGCAGCAGTGTTTCCGGATAGCGTCGTACAAGGGCATTTACTATCTTCAGCTAGTATTTTTACTGCTGAATTATATGCCATCCTTACAGCACTTATCCGTATTGCATCTATGCCCGTGTCATCATTTGTGGTTGTCTCAGACTCCCTTAGTGCTTTACAGGCTATACAAAAATTTGATACACCTCACCCCTTAGTCCTCCGTATCCAACTTTGGCTACGCCGCATCTTTACTAAGCATAAAGATATTGTTTTTTGTTGGGTCCCTGGTCATGTTGACGTACAGGGCAATGAACAGGCAGACACTGCTGCGCGGTCAGCAGTACATGACCTACCAGTTTCTTATAGAGGTATTCCATGTACGGACTATTTTGCTGTAATATCTTCCCACCTTCACACCCGTTGGCAACAACGTTGGTCTACTATGCTCGGCAACAAACTTCAGTCTATTAAACCGAGTATAGGTTACTGGCCGTCTTCTTATCACCAGTGTCGAGGTTGGGAGACTACTCTCTCCCGTCTTCGCATTGGCCATACTCGTCTTACTCATGGATATCTCATGGAGAGGCGTCTTGCTCCTCTCTGTGAGAATTGCCAAGCTCCATTATCAGTCAGCCACATTCTGTTGGACTGCCCACTTTATCAACGAGCACGCAGAATTTACCTCTGTCGTCGTCTTCGCCCCGCTGCTCTCTCTTTACCTTCCCTTCTCGCTGATGGACCCACCTTTCATTCGGACTCTCTCATTGACTTTTTGACAACGACTGACTTACTTCACAAATTCTGATACTTTCAGCCCTTTCTACTTGTATCTCTTGCTACCCTCTACCCCCGTACTATCCCCTGCCCCGCTGTTTTCTGTAACCTGCTGATCATCCCCCCTCCCTTCTGCCATCCAATTCCCTTGCTTCCTTCCCTACCCTGCAGCGCTGTATAGCCCTTGTGGCTTAGCGCTTCTTTTTGATTATAATAATAATATAGGTAATACATATTTTAAGAAAAAGAGGATAAATAAGTATACACGATATGATGTAGGGCGAAATGACAGTAGTTTGTTGGATTATGTATTGGTAGATAAAAGACTGTTGAGTAGACTTCAGGATGTACATGTTTATAGAGGGGCCACAGATATATCAGATCACTTTCTAGTTGTAGCTACACTGAGAGTAAAAGGTAGATGGGATACAAGGAGAATAGAAACATCAGGGAAGAGAGAGGTGAAGGTTTATAAACTAAAAGAGGAGGCAGTTAGGGTAAGATATAAACAGCTATTGGAGGATAGATGGGCTAATGAGAGCATAGGCAATGGGGTCGAAGAGGTATGGGGTAGGTTTAAAAATGTAGTGTTAGAGTGTTCAGCAGAAGTTTGTGGTTACAGGAAAGTGGGTGCAGGAGGGAAGAGGAGCGATTGGTGGAATGATGATGTAAAGAGAGTAGTAAGGGAGAAAAAGTTAGCATATGAGAAGTTTTTACAAAGTAGAAGTGATGCAAGGAGGGAAGAGTATATGGAGAAAAAGAGAGAAGTTAAGAGAGTGGTGAAGCAATGTAAAAAGAGAGCAAATGAGAGAGTGGGTGAGATGTTATCAACAAATTTTGTTGAAAATAAGAAAAAGTTTTGGAGTGAGATTAACAAGTTAAGAAAGCCTAGAGAACAAATGGATTTGTCAGTTAAAAATAGGAGAGGAGAGTTATTAAATGGAGAGTTAGAGGTATTGGGAAGATGGAAGGAATATTTTGAGGAATTGTTAAATGTTGATGAAGATAGGGAAGCTGTGATTTCGTGTATAGGGCAAGGAGGAATAACATCTTGTAGGAGTGAGGAAGAGCCAGTTGTGAGTGTGGGGGAAGTTCGTGAGGCAGTAGGTAAAATGAAAGGGGGTAAGGCAGCCGGGATTGATGGGATAAAGATAGAAATGTTAAAAGCAGGTGGGGATATAGTTTTGGAGTGGTTGGTGCAATTATTTAATAAATGTATGGAAGAGGGTAAGGTACCTAGGGATTGGCAGAGAGCATGCATAGTTCCTTTGTATAAAGGCAAAGGGGATAAAAGAGAGTGCAAAAATTATAGGGGGATAAGTCTGTTGAGTGTACCTGGTAAAGTGTATGGTAGAGTTATAATTGAAAGAATTAAGAGTAAGACGGAGAATAGGATAGTAGATGAACAAGGAGGCTTTAGGAAAGGTAGGGGGTGTGTGGACCAGGTGTTTACAGTGAAACATATAAGTGAACAGTATTTAGATAAGGCTAAAGAGGTCTTTGTGGCATTTATGGATTTGGAAAAGGCGTATGACAGGGTGGATAGGGGGGCAATGTGGCAGATGTTGCAAGTGTATGGTGTAGGAGGTAGGTTACTGAAAGCAGTGAAGAGTTTTTACGAGGATAGTGAGGCTCAAGTTAGAGTATGTAGGAAAGAGGGAAATTTTTTCCCAGTAAAAGTAGGCCTTAGACAAGGATGTGTGATGTCACCGTGGTTGTTTAATATATTTATAGATGGGGTTGTAAGAGAAGTAAATGCGAGGGTCTTGGCAAGAGGCGTGGAGTTAAAAGATAAAGAATCACACACAAAGTGGGAGTTGTCACAGCTGCTCTTTGCTGATGACACTGTGCTCTTGGGAGATTCTGAAGAGAAGTTGCAGAGATTGGTGGATGAATTTGGTAGGGTGTGCAAAAGAAGAAAATTAAAGGTGAATACAGGAAAGAGTAAGGTTATGAGGATAACAAAAAGATTAGGTGATGAAAGATTGAATATCAGATTGGAGGGAGAGAGTATGGAGGAGGTGAACGTATTCAGATATTTGGGAGTGGACGTGTCAGCGGATGGGTCTATGAAAGATGAGGTGAATCATAGAATTGATGAGGGAAAAAGAGTGAGTGGTGCACTTAGGAGTCTGTGGAGACAAAGAACTTTGTCCTTGGAGGCAAAGAGGGGAATGTATGAGAGTATAGTTTTACCAACGCTCTTATATGGGTGTGAAGCGTGGGTGATGAATGTTGCAGCGAGGAGAAGGCTAGAGGCAGTGGAGATGTCATGTCTGAGGGCAATGTGTGGTGTGAATATAATGCAGAGAATTCGTAGTTTGGAAGTTAGGAGGAGGTGCGGGATTACCAAAACTGTTGTCCAGAGGGCTGAGGAAGGGTTGTTGAGGTGGTTCGGACATGTAGAGAGAATGGAGCGAAACAGAATGACTTCAAGAGTGTATCAGTCTGTAGTGGAAGGAAGGCGGGGTAGGGGTCGGCCTAGGAAGGGTTGGAGGGAGGGGGTAAAGGAGGTTTTGTGTGCGAGGGGCTTGGACTTCCAGCAGGCATGCGTGAGCGTGTTTGATAGGAGTGAATGGAGACAAATGGTTTTTAATACTTGACGTGCTGTTGGAGTGTGAGCAAAGTAACATTTATGAAGGGATTCAGGGAAACCGGCAGGCCGGACTTGAGTCCTGGAGATGGGAAGTACAGTGCCTGCACTCTGAAGGAGGGGTGTTAATGTTGCAGTTTAAAAACTGTAGTGTAAAGCACCCTTCTGGCAAGACAGTGATGGAGTGAATGATGGTGAAAGTTTTTCTTTTTCGGGCCACCCTGCCTTGGTGGGAATCGGCCGGTGTGATAATAAATAAAAAAATATATGTATATATATATATGTATATATATATATGTATGTATATATATATATATGTATATATATATATATATGTATATATATATGTATATATATATGTATATATATATGTATATATATATGTATATATATATATGTATATATATATATGTATATATATATATATGTATATATATATATGTATATATATATATGTATATATATATATGTATATATATATATGTATATATATATATGTATATATATATGTATATATATATATGTATATATATATATGTATATATATATATGTATATATATATATATATGTATATATGTATATATATATATGTATATATATATATGTATATATATATATATATGTATATATATATATATATGTATATATATATATGTATATATATATATGTATATATATATATATGTATATATATATATGTATATATATATATGTATATATATATATATATGTATATATATATATATATGTATATATATATGTATATATATATATATATATATATATATGTATATATATATATATATATATGTATATATATATATATGTATATATATATATATATATATATATATATGTATATATATATATATATATATATATATATATATATATATATTTGGCGTCCTTCCCTCCTAGCTTCAGTGTGACTTACTAATGATCCAAGTTGGACCGAAATGTCGTCATAAGTTTGTGCATTGTTCCAGTCACGGTATTGTGACTTTCTATTCGATAAAGTCATTAAGCGCCTCAGGATATTAGAGCATAACACAACCTTTGCCACGGATGAACAATGACATCATCTTGACGTGGCAGTTGCTGCAGAGAGCAAAAGATCTTGCAGCATCAGGTCTCCAGGTAACAACACATCGTCATATATAGATTGATGGTGAGAGTTTGGTCGTGTATTGCATTCTCTACAGTGGGAAAGGCAGCTGCTCGTACCTCTTCACGGCAAAAATAAATTGATCATTGTGGTTTGGGCCTGGCTACGTCGCTGCTTGTGTGTAGTGCTTGCGTGACACCCATTTGTGATTAACTATTTGTCATTACCAATGAAATATCTTGTCATTCTCTAATTCAGCGATTCTTGACCAACGTGGGCTTACACCCCCCTCCTCCCTAGGGGATCGGTGGAGTAATTTCCAGGGAAAAGGGTTGTTATTTGCCCCTTCAACACTCAACTGAATAATTAAAAGTAATGAAGTTAAAAACTAAAGCTGGTTTCTCACTGTTCCTATTTAAATAGGGATTTTAATTTTTACATTAGAATTTTATATAAAAGAGGGGAGGAGGGAGGGTGTGATGACCAGCTGCAATAGTGGCACGCAACCCAAAATAGATTTAAGAATCTATGATCTAATTCATTTCACTACCTGGAAATAGCATGACCACTAGTTTATTAATTTCAGATTTTAATGGAATGGCGCGGTAAGTCAGTGGAAGGCCTCGGTCAGATGACCCAAAGCTCCAGTGGCTGGTCATAGGGAAACTCTTGTTCTGGCTCCTGACGAGTCTTGCCTAACCTAACTGGTCTTTAAACAGAATGATAAACACAGGTTTAGCACAATTTACAGACTAAACATAAAATATCGTCTGTTTCGACTTCTAGAGATGTTCTATGATAGCTTGTATATCGTATGGTAGCTTGTATATCCTGTGAAAGTGTGTATATAACCCACGTGTCTTATGGTATCCTATATATCCTAGAGTAACCTCTGTCCTACGATGGTCTGTGTATCCTACAAGAATCTGTTCCGTACCACCAGAGTCATCGAGTAATAGCTATAATCATGTTCAAATGCGTTGCGTGACATCTAGTACTGAATCTAGGTATTTTTTATGCGAGTTAAGTCATGGCGGTGCCTTGAGAGAGCAAATCTCGTGGCATTACTCAGAGGTAGCTGCTGATGGATATTTTTATTCTGAACAAGTTTGTTTATTTTTCTGCAAGAGTATCTTGCTGCTGGCCCATCTGTCTACTGATACTTTGGATTCTGTCTGTATGTTTCTCTCTCTCTCTCTCTCTTAGGAGGCCTGGTCTCAGACCGGGCCGCGGGGGCGTTGACCCCCGGAACTCTCTCCAGGTAAACTCTCTCTCTCTCTCTCTCTCTCTCTCTCTCTCTCTCTCTCTCTCTCTCTCTCTCTCTCTCTCTCTCTCTCTCTCTCTCCTTTTTTCTTTCTCTTTCCTTTTTCCTTTTTTCTTTTTTTCTTTTTTCTTTCTCTTTTTCATTCTTTTTCTTTTTTCTTTCTTTTTTATTGTTCTCTTTGTATTTTTGTTCTTTGTCTCTGGTGTGTTGTGGTAATGAGGATATTCTAGTATAACGTGTGCAACGGACGTGTTTATTTCTGTTTCTACAAGCCTGAAACCTAGTTATTTGTGTGAAACTGTCCTTGTGTACTTGTAATTGTGCATGTGGGTGTTTTTTTTTAATGCAATTTTTCCTTGCAGGAAATGGGAACGGGGAGGAACCTGTATCTCTTGGTATATATATAGGTTATAATTATAACCGGGGTGGACCGGTAAGTCAGCGGAAGACCTCGATCAGATGACGAAAAGCTCCACTGGCGGGTCGTCATATGACTAAGTCACCCGTCAGGAAACACTTATTCTGTTTCCTGAAGAATCTTTCACTTCAAAAATTTGGACCAACCGATTTGGATCTATTTTTGACCCGGTGTTTGGGGTTTGCATCTCCAGACATTTAGCTCATTCCACTTCAGTTTTCTGATTTCGAAGTGACTCGTTTGAGTGTAATTTTGAACCGTGCTATCTTGTTACCTCAGTGTGAAGAAACAATCCTTGCACATCCAGCACTGAGTACGTATGGCTCATTTCCGTCCTTGTTCTACCAGTGAAGGGAGGCCTAACTCGTTCATTGTTTCTACATTCTTATTTCTCAGATTTAAGTCTCCAATCTGGATGCTCTCTTTGGGGGCATCAGTGTGATTTACTATGTGAAGTTTATACCTCACTAGCAATGTATTCTCAAAAATGAGTCTCGTATACGAGATGATGTATATGGATCGTGTCTTTGTCAAGGTCACTGAATACCGCTTTTATGATCAAGCACAGCCTGGGCTGCTGGTGAGGCTGTTTTCTCGCGCTTCGGGATTCGGGAGACGCTGGTTTGAGGAAATGGATATATTTCTGTGCCTCTCTTACTGTTTCTGCGAACTTTAACCCTGATATTCCTTCTTCATCTTCCCCGTCTACCAGTTTTATATACAAAAATACTTTTGTTCTGGCTTAGTTCTTGTGAACCTCTATTATTTCATTCCTAAACAGTCAAGTTTTTTTGCATCTTTTATCAAAATTTTCATTATCTTGATCATATACTGTAAGTTTCTATCTGATGAGGCTGTTTGTTATTGGGTTTTCCTTGATATTTTAATATTTTTTTTTCAGTTTCCCTTCTTACCTGAGGATAAAACTCTCCGGCTTTGCTAACTTCCTTGTTCTCTTGAGATCGCTTTCATCTGCACTTTTCCCACGCTTGTTTCATAATTTTACTTCTTTTCATTGCTGACTGAACCATGTGTTCATTTCATCTAGTGCCCCTTTTCCCCGCAGGTTGGTGCAGAACTGACTCACTTTTTGCACTTCTAATTGAAATGTCTTTGTCACTTCCTGGATGAATTGTCCTGTAGCTGTGCCGTTAAATGTTCAACTTTTTTTATTTTTATTTTTTGAGATATCTTTGTTTACTTTCACCAAGTAACAGAAAATTAAATTAGTGATCACTTTCACGGGCGTTTCATACTGAGTTTCTAGGTCTTTCTTGCTGGAAGGGACAACAAGGGCAAATATCACTTTCCTCTCTCATTCTCGTCATTTCGTAAACATAATGATTTGAAAGTTGTGCATCATAGATTCAAGTGTGTGTGTGTGTGTGTGTGTGTGTGTGTGTGTGTGTCGCAGGTACGGGCGTGGTTTGTGTGTGTGTGTGTACACGTGGGTGAGCAAGCAAGCGTATTATTTACTTCCGGTCTACATGGTAACAACCAGTAGACAACGCCTTACTTGACGTCCACTCCCTTTCCTACCACAACAACCACAATCACAATAATGTGGTGGGCACTCCCTTTCCCTCCCACTTCTCCCCCCCCCCACTTCCTCCTCTTTCTTTACTCCCGTCTATTTTCTCTCTCCAACCCTCCCTTTTCTCTCTCTACAACTCTTCCTTATCTCTCATCCCCTCCACTTTTCCACCTTAACATTTTCCTCTATTTCTATCCTTTTTTCCCTTTCCTTTTCGCTCCTCTCTTCTCTTCACTATCCCACTCCCCTCTCGCCTCTCTTCATCCCGTTAAAATGCTCAAAAAAAGCCACTTCCCTTACGCTCCCCAAATACCTGTCACCGTTAACTCGTATTAGAGTTAATTCCGATAACGAAGCTTATCTGAGTAACGGTACTGCAGTTATATTGCTCTCTCTCGCCTAACTGTGGCTTCTATGGGTTAAGCTCCGACTCTTGGGCTGCGTTACGTGACAAATTATATAATAGCAGCTGGTTCATAATGGCCAATAGCTGGTTGTTCAATGTGGCTAACAGCACCCAGTGCACTGTACGTCCAGCACGTTCTTCGACAGTGAAGCGCAGAATTATGAAGGTAATTAAGTCTTTTATTGAACCCCCAACGAGCAAATTATTTAATATTTGGATATTATTATAAGTGAATAAATTGAAGAAAATGTATTTAAACAGGACTGCATTACACTTGAAGGGTCAGCGAGCGAGACTCAGGCAAAACAGAGCCTATCTTGGTGCTGTCTTACATCTTGGTGCTGTCTTACATCTTGGTGCTGTTTTACATCTTGGTGCTGTCTTACATCTTGGTGCTGTCTTACATCTTGGTGCTGTCTTACATCTAGGTGATATCTTACATCTTGGTGCTGTCTTACATCTTGGTGCTGTCTTACATCTTGGTGCTGTCTTACATCTTGGTGCTGTCTTACATCTTGGTGCTGTCTTACATCTTGGTGCTGTCTTACATCTTGGTGCTGTCTTACATCTTGGTGATATCTTACATCTTGGTACTTGAAGTACCAAGATGCAAGAGCGATGAACCTGTGAAAAGACAATGTCAGTGGGATGAAAGAAATGGTAAATATCAAGAGTGTAGAGAGTCCGATGGGCTCGGTGATGCTTTTTTTTTTTTTATCACACTGGCCGATTCCCACCAAGGCAGGGTGGCCCGAAAAAGAAAAACTTTCACCATCATTCACTCCATCACTGTCTTGCCAGAAGGGTGCTTTACACTACAGTTTTTAAACTGCAACATTAACACCACTCCTTCAGAGTGCAGGCACTGTACTTCCCATCTCCAGGACTCAAGTCCGGCCTGCCGGTTTCCCTGAATCCCTTCATAAATGTTACTTTGCTCACACTCCAACAGCACGTCAAGTATTAAAAAAAATTTGTCTCCATTTACTCCTATCAAACACGCTCACACATGCCTGCTGGAAGTCCAAGCCCATCGCACACAAAACCTCCTTTCCCTCCAACCTTTCCTAGGCCGACCCCTACCCTGCCTTCCTTCCACTACAGACTGATACACTCTTGAAGTCACTCTGTTTCGCTCCATTCTCTCTACATGTCCGAACCACCTCAACAACCCTTCCTCAGCCCTCTGGAGAACAGTTTTGGTAATCCCGCAACTTCTCCTAACTTCCAAACTTCGAATTCTCTGCATTATATTCACACCACACATTGCCCTCAGACATGACATCTCCACTGCCTCCAGCCTTCTCGCCGCAACATTCATCACCCATGCTTCACACCCATATAAGAGCGTTAGTAAAACTATACTCTCATACGTTCCCCTCTTTGCCTCCAAGGACAAAGTTCTTTGTCTCCTCAGACTCCTAAATGCACCACTCACCCTTTTTCCCTCATCAATTCTATGATTCACCTCATCTTTCATAGACCCATCCGCTGACACGTCCACTCCCAAATATCTGAATACATTCACCTCCTCCATACTCTCTCTCTCCAATCTGATATCCAATCTTTCATCACCTAATCTTTTTGTTATCCTCATTACCTTACTCTTTCCTGTATTCACTTTTAATTTTCTTCTTTTGCACACCATACCAAATTCATCCACCAATCACTGCAACTTCTCTTCAGAATCTCCCAAGAGCACAGTGTCATCAGCAAAGAGCAACTGTGACAACTCCCACTTTGTGTGATTCTCTTTCAACTCCACGCCTCTTGCCAAGACCCTCGCATTTACTTCTCTTACAACCCCATCTATAAATATATTAAACAACCACGGTGACATCACACATCCTTGTCTAAGGCCTACTTTTACTGGGAAATGATCTCCCTCTTTCCTACATACTCCAACTTGAGCCTCACTATCCTCGTAAAAACTCTTCACTGCTTTCAGTAACCTACCTCCTACACCATACACTTGCAACATCTGCCACATTGCCCCCCTATCCACCCTGTCATACGCCTTTTCCAAATCCATAAATGCCACAAAAACCTCTTTAGCCTTATCTAAATACTGTTCACTTATATGTTTCACTGTAAACACCTGGTCCACACACCCCCTACCTTTCCTAAAGCCTCCTTGTTCATCTGCTATCCTATTCTCCGTCTTACTCTTAATTCTTTCAATAATAACTCTACCATACACTTTACCAGGTATACTCAACAGACTTATCCCCCTATAATTTTTGCACTCTCTTTTGTCCCCTTTGCCTTTATACAAAGGGACTATGCATGCTCTCTGCCAATCCCTAGGTACCTTACCCTCTTCCATGCATGGTATTTTAAAGTCATCGCTGCGTGGTCCAGTCTCGGACCAGGGACTCCTGACTGATTTCCAGATTAGTCACGCTGTTGGATCCCACAGCATGCAAAAAAAAGTCTAGTATTGTTATTTTTGCATGCTATACATGGATCTTCTAGTGTACAGTACTAGTATCTTAAAGGAAATTTTTTTTTTTTTTTTTTTTTTTTTTTTTTTTTTTTTTTTTTTTTTTTTTTTTTTTTTTTTTTTTTTTTTTTTTTTTTCCCCCAAAGTTGAAGATTGAGACACTTGTGCAGTATTTGAGATTCTTTATTGAGGAAACGTTTCGCTACACAGTAGCTTCATCAGTCCATTACAAAGAAGAATGGTAGAAAAAAATAGTAGTAGTAGTTTGGAGGTACCTCAGACTACTGTTAAGTGTTGCACAAAGATTCCCAAATGCTGCACAAGTCTCATTCTTCAATTTGTCGGTTTTCTAAACCATTCATCACATTTGATTGGAAGGTTCTCTCTATGCTAGCGACTCGTTTTTCTTAACCTTTCTCTTCATGACTGTCGGCTTGTAACATTGTTTACTCCTGATCTCGTACAATTAACCTAAACCTCCTTCAAGTGGCTTAAGAGTGCATTTTTCACTTTTCCAAATATTAAGCCTTATTTTTTCTTTCACGGCGAAATAGTTGAAAATGTAATTTACACTCGTATTTCTTTGTCCTCGAAGATATTTGTGTATTGTTTATCAGAGATAACGCAATGAAGTGATTCGTCAGTTACCATATAGAGCTTCGGCGAGTATTGTTACTGGACCAACACGGTTATCCACTCATAAGACCTTTGATTTCACTTTATTTACTAATATTCATTGGGTGAGATTCTTTAAAATTAAATACCTGCCTGCCACTGGTTCATGTATTACCTTTTCATGGGTATTTTGTGTACTGTTACACCACCATCGCACTTACGTAAGAATTTTACAAGGACCTGACCGCAGAGGCGTTGACCCTGGGAACGACCTCCAGGTATCTGTGTATATCATGTTAGCATTTTCGTTGTATAGCATTGTGGGTAAACCAGGTTCTGTTATGAGAGGCAAGACTGTCCTGCTCTAAACACTTCTTATCCTGGGTTGTATAAATTTTTCTATGTCGACCCGTGACGGCTATGCCCAGCAATCTGAAGAATGGCTTTAATCAGCAGCTGTAGAGCATATGAAGTAACACATGTATCTGGACTCGGTCTTTACGTAATTTAAAACCTGAGATTGTTTTTAGTTTATACATTCACGGAGAGAGGGAGAGAGGGAGAGGGAGAGGGAGAGGGAGGGAGGGAGAGGGAGAGGGAGGGAGAGAGAGGGAGAGAGAGAGAGGGAGGGAGAGAGAGGGAGGGAGAGAGAGGGAGGGAGAGAGAGAGAGGGAGGGAGAGAGAGGGAGGGAGAGAGAGGGAGGGAGAGGGAGGGAGAGAGAGGTAGAGAGGTAGAGAGAGAGAGAGGAGAGGAGAGAGAGAGGGAGAGAGAGAGAGGGAGGGAGAGAGAGAGAGGGAGCGAGAGTGAGGGAGAGGGAGGGAGAGTGAGAGAGAGTGAGGGAGAGAGAGGGAGAGGGAGGGAGAGTGAGGGATGAAGGGAGAGGGAGGGAGAGGGAGGGAGAGGGAGAGAGAGGGAGGGAGAGGGAGAGAGAGAGAGGGAGAGATGGAGGGAGAGAGAGGAGAGGGAGAGGGAGGGATAGAGAGGGAGGGATAGAGGGAGGGAGGGAGAGTGAGGGAGGGAGAGAGAGGGAGGGAGAGAGAGGGAGAGAGAGAGGGGGAGGGGAGAGAGAGGGAGAGGGAGGGAGAGAGAGGGAGGGAGAGAGAGGGAGGAAGGGAGAGGGAGGGAGAGGGAGGGAGAGGGAGGGAGAGGGAGAGGGAGAGAGGGAGAGGGAGGGAGTGAGAGGGAGGGAGAGAGAGGGAGGGAGGGAGAGAGAGGGAGGGAGAGAGAGAGGGAGGGAGAGAGAGAGGGAGGGAGAGGGAAGGAGGGAGAGGGGGGGAGAGGGAGAGGGAGAGAGGGAGAGAACATCACTCCATCTGAGATCATACATACCCAGGATGACTAGAGTATGGAACACATTCGTACAGCATAATGATGTCAACGACCTGGGAGTGATTATGTCGGAGGATCTCACCTTCAAGGACCATAACATTGTATCAATCGCATCTGCTAGAAAAATGACAGGATGGATAATGAGAACCTTCAAAACTAGGGAGGCCAAGCCCATGATGACACTCTTCAGGTCACTTGTTCTATCTAGGCTGGAATATTGCTGCACTCTAACAGCACCTTTCAAGGCAGGTGAAATTGCCGACCTAGAAAATGTACAGAGAACTTTCACGGCGCGCATAACGGAGATAAAACACCTCAATTACTGGGAGCGCTTGAGGTTTCTAAACCTGTATTCCCTGGAACGCAGGAGGGAGAGATACATGATTATATACACCTGGAAAATCCTAGAGGGACTAGTACCGAACTTGCACACGAAAATCACTCACTACGAAAGCAAAAGACTTGGCAGACGATGCACCATCCCCCCAATGAAAAGCAGGGGTGTCACTAGCACGTTAAGAGACCATACAATAAGTGTCAGGGGCCCGAGACTGTTCAACTGCCTCCCAGCACACATAAGGGGGATTACCAACAGACCCCTGGCAGTCTTCAAGCTGGCACTGGACAAGCACCTAAAGTCAGTTCCTGATCAGCCGGGCTGTGGCTCGTACGTTGGTTTGCGTGCAGCCAGCAGCAACAGCCTGGTTGATCAGGCGCTGATCCACCAGGAGGCCTGGTCACAGACCGGGCCGCGGGGGCGTTGACCCCCGGAACTCTCTCCAGGTAAACTCCAGGTAAGATAGTCAGTTGATCAAATGAAAATGCTGGCCCACAGATGGCTCCAACTTCATCCTGTTCCCTACTTGTATGTCTCATAACAATAAAAATGCTTTCAAATGAGCTGATGTAGGTAACAGCTCTTAGCTTGCCAATAAAGTTAGGAATCCTTAACCTGTAATATAGCTGTCAATAAAGCTAGGGATCCTTAACCTTGTCAAACCCTGTGTAAAAAAATAAAAAGAGAGAGAGAGAGAGAGAGAGAGAGAGAGAGCGAGCGAGCGAGCGTCTGCTATAAAGCTTGGACATTGTCAGTTGCTTCTCCATAGTGTGTTTAGGTTGCACTAAATTTACGAAGGAATATTTTTCTTTTAAACTGCATAAGCTAATTAACATTATTAATCACAGATGAATGTAAATATTCAAATTCCCCTCCTTCATTCCTTCCTTTCTTTCTTCTTACCCTTTCTCTCACGATTATACCTTTCTCCCTACTTCATGTCTCGCCTTGACCCCCTTTTCTACCGTCAACTCCAAGGCTGACTCAGTGATCTGAGTTATACACGCACATGCGCAACTCACCTACGCACGCTTATGCACACACATACCCGTTTATAAATACATACGCACGCTTATTCACACACGCACATGCTACTGTACTTTATATATAGATTTAATGTCGTGCCGAATAGGTAAAACTAGTAAATTAGCAAGAACTCGTTTAAATTTAAGTCCTTTCTAAAATTTTCTTTTGTATATTTAAAGATACATTTTTTTTTTATTTATTTAATATAAAAATTTTCTCTCATACGTTTAAAGATATAGTTTTTTACATTTATATTAATGTAAAATTAATTTTGTACCAAAAGAACTTTAGAAAACTAAAATATATTTTAGACAATTTTACAATAATTTAATAAGAAACACAATGAAATATATTTTATTCTTTAGGTTCAGAATTATTTTTGTGAAATTACTGCATACACAAATTTTCGATTGTCATATTCGGCAAGAAAAGGGTTGCAAGGTTTTCCTATTCGGCACGACGTATATATATATATCGCGGGCCACCGTACCTTGGTGGGAAACGACCGATGTGTTTGTGTGTGTGTGTGTATATATATATATATATATATATATATACATACATATATCTGAAATATGTGAATTTCCAAGATATCTCGTGATTTCTTACATTATATATGTAATGTGATACATGTATGTGTTTTACACGTATGTATAATTCGCAATTCGAATTTAAAGTTTTGCTGCTTACAAAATTAAGCTTAAACAACACCATCGCTGTAATTATCTACCGGGTTTGTGTCTTTAGAAAAGTCCTCTTCAGAACGTTTTTCACTCGGCAGTAAAATTACTCATCTGAGTTGTAGTCGGCTCTCTGTTCTAGGTCTTACCGTAAAGCATACATGTGTAAAACTAGCTCTACTGCAAGTCACGTTCTGGGCGAAAGTGCGAGAAAACTCCTGAATTGTTGGAAGTATTGAAGTGCACAGTAAATGATATCCATAGTGTGGTTTGTTTATGATGGTTAAAAAAAAAAAGTCTCGTATCGTCCTGTTCAGTTTTCTCGTTGTAGCAGAGTTGCAAGAATATGCGACAGGAAAGACCCTCTCTGTCAATAAGAACCGCAGCCGAGGTCAGAGTTATATCGTTCTTTCAGCTAGAACTTTCGTTGGATGCTACTCGCTATGTAACAGTTTTTCTCTTGCTCAATGCGTAACGACTGTAAAACAATACCTTGGGATATTATCACTCTGTAGCATGATGTGAAAGGTCATAGCGACAGTCATTCCGTTCCATTTTCATAATTCATCTTTCCAGTGAGATTTTTAGCTATTTCTAATTGAAACTCATGATATTCTTCAGGTAACTGGCCAAGAAGGTTACTAACACAGAATAATCCAAGAAAGTCGAGCAGTTTGGTTAATTACAATTGGGGTCCTTCCGGGTCTTCCCCAGGATGCAACCCACAGCAACTGCCCGACACTTAAATAATTATTTAATGAGTGAACATAGGCTTCAGGTGTAAGGAAATCTACTCGTAGGTCTCTTCCCACCAGGGAATCTAACCAAGATACATTCGCCCTTTGCCACAAATAAAAAGTTAACGAGATTAACATTGCCTTCAATGATCTGACTTGATCTGTGAAAAAGTTAATGAAAGCACTGCTGGGTGTCTTGGGCATGCCAGTGCGTTAGAACTATGCCAGCACTGCTTACCTGAACAGGGTTTTCCATGCACGACTGGTCTCTGGCGAGGGACCAGAAAAAACTGCTCCTCCTTCACGGTAAACATCGTCCGTAAGAGGAAGGCAATTCTGAACACCTCCACCTCTCAGAAAGATTATGTAAGGGAGGAAACCATACATTGCGCTCAGCGAATCGTTGTATTTTTCTAACCTTGGCCCGGGTTCTTCTAAATTGCTGCAGCTGTTTTCTAATCACCGTTGTGGAACAGTAGATCCCGTTGTCCTGTTTGTAAACACACACTTACCCACTCAGACCGGTAAGAACAAAGTTCCTGTTTTCAGAAGTCCTTCCGCCGGTTCTCGTTGCCACTTGTAAGTTTTTGGTAAAATGTAAAGAGCTTTGTGCACGACTCAAGGCCAAAATACTTAAGGAAAATTAGTAGATGATGACAAACTTACTTCGGCTGGACTAAACATGGCTCATGTTCACAGTACACAAACTACCCCGCAAGTTAATGTTAACACCTCTGTCAGGATTCGTAAATATTACTAACTGCATTAAACCCGCAGACCTGTGCTCTACCGTAGGTTCTTTTGAAGTATAAGAAGCATGCAGGGAGTGACCGATTCCGAAGACTAGTCTATCACTGCCGAAACTTTTGTCTGTCCTAATTATAGCAGATAGTGATTTCATAGCAACGTCGCTAAACTTTTTTTAGCAGTCGATTTACCCCCCCCCCTCCCCCTCCTACAGATATATGTTTAACGAATTGAAAGTTATCCTTATAGAGCTCATTGTAGTTCCTCAGCATGATTAAAGCTGCTGGTATTTTGACGTCTAGTGGAATAATGTTCGTCAACCAGTATTGTATCTGCAAAGTAGAGACTTTAGAGTTATCTTCAGTTATCAGTTTTTCTATTATGTAGATCATCTTTTTTATTTACATTAGTGCCCAATTGTTATACTGAAAAGGATATCCCTTTTTAAGAGAGCAAGCATGTAAAAGCAAATATCCTCGGACAAGGCTGGACACACTTGATCTCTTCTTAGTTTGAACATTAAATGACTCTCTTCACTATCCTTTCATATTTGAATTCAGTTTCTTGAGGTTTCCTTTCAGTAGCTCTACTTCTACTTCTTGAGTCTCCAGCCTCCACCTCTAGCCAGCCTCCTTAGATATGTAGGGCCCCGACTTGTATTCGGCTTCTAGGGTAGAGGTTCCTTTATATCTTTTTTCTTCACTCCCACAACTTCATAATGATCTCATTATCACTGTGACGTCCCATCTCTCTTCTCTCTTCCCACACATCTCATTTCCTCTCCTCGTCTGTTTTCTAATCCTGCCCAACCCTCAGCGAGCACCTCCTGTTTTAAAGTGATCAGGACAACCGCCAGTCTCTCGTCATAGGTTAGGATGCGTAACGTAAGGTTTGTCAGGAAACAGGACAAATGTTGCCTGAAGCCGGTCTTAGTCATGATGATCCGCCAATGGAACTTTGTCATGTGACCTACGTCTTCCGCTAGCTTCCCGCTCCATCCCTTTAAAAATTAAGGTTATAATTAAACCACTAATGAATTATTTTTTTCTCGTCGTTTTGTCGCCTTTCACTATATTTACACAGGAAAATAATAAATCTACTGTTAAAAGGTTTTCTCTCCTTTCCCTTCACAAACGTGGACAATTACAAGAGTTCGTTCCTCTCCTCTTTTCGAGGCGTCCGAGTGTTGTTCATGGAAAGTATAGCAGTAATATTGCATCATTTACATTTGCTTCTAATAAATTAATGCAACGAAACACGAAGAGTTGTTACACTATATACTCGGGTAATTGGATTGTGCTCGAATAATTCAGTTGACATATTCCGCTTGGAGGCATTGCTGGTACCATATAGAACCAAAAAAAATCACAATAAAGTGACTGGAACAATATACAGCCCATACATAGAACCAATTACAAAGTCGCAGTGTGACTTTGTAAATGGTCCAAATCGGATCGAAACGTCGTCGTAAGCTTCTCTCTTATGTGCGGGTTATTATGTGTATTACTGATTCCATAGCACTGGTAATCTCCATCGATATCAAGAACGGTTCTCTGTTTATAGGATCATTTGAGTAAACTGAGGTTACTGGTTGACAAAATTTTTTATAATTTCAATGAAGAAATAACGAAAACCATCGCCCCCGGGTGGGCTCGAACCACCAACCTTTCGGTTAACAGCCGAACGCGCTAACCAATTGTGCCACGGAGGCTCCTCTCGCACAGGGAGTGAGATATATAGGTTAGTCTAACACCGCCCCTTATCGCAGTACAATAATTAGTAAGCTGAGATTTGATCACAGCACTTAAATTGTAAAATAAAGTTTGTGAAGAAAACGCTAGGTTGATTCTCGATTGGCTCTGTGATGGTTCTCAGAATTCGAGTGTTGTGGGTAATACTTCGGTGAAGAGAACACCTGAAGGTTCCCAACAGAAATAAGTCATACTACTTTACTTTTTTGGGAGTCTCAGACGTCGATTTCTATCCCTCCTAAAACGTAACCCTTCATTAGGTGGGGGGGAGGATGCCTTGATAGTAAAAGGCTCTTGATCCAAGGAATTGGAACTAGCATCCATCTGGATACACCGTTGTGTACGCTGATGGCTTTTAAATCCTCTGGTGAGGTAGCATTGTTCTGCCCTTGCTAACTGTATTCCTTAAACAAGCAGTGTATAACCAGCTTCATCGCTTTTGCAGTGTCTAAATTAAGAGCGTTACAGGTAATCCGGATTGTCGCTTATTTGCACACGATTTCCCTTCACATTCAGTAGGCCATTATTTTATTATTAAAGATTAGCTGGTATTCTCCCGGCCCGGGCCTTTTCCAAGTGGTGGCCCGGCCTTGGCTCCCTCTTTAGGGAGTGTCTGAGACCTAAGTCTCCCATGGGAGGAGGCACAAGTACCTCCTCATTTTTGGGACCAACTGTCCCCAGGCCTAGCCACAAGCTAGGCCTCTTTGGTCCGCCATCCCCGCCCCAAGGGGGCTAATGGGAATGACAGTCTTATGAGCTAAAGGCTCGGGCTCAGGCACCTACCCTACCCTAGAAGGGTTAGGCATGGTATCAATCCAGTAGGCCATTTTTTTTTTTTATTCGCCGGTATTCTCCCGGCCCGGGTCTTTTCCAAGTAGTGGTGACCCGGCCTTGGCTCCCTATCTGGGGAGTGTCTCGAGACTTAAGTCTCCCATGGGAGGAGGTACAAGTACCTCCTCATCTTTGGGACCAAGTGTCCCCAGGCCTAGCCACATTCCCCGCCCTCACGGGGCTCGTAGGGAGAAGCTAGGCCTCTGGTCTGCCATCTACCCCGCCTCAAAGGGGCTCGTGGGGATGGCAGTCTTATGAGCTGCAGTTGGTAGCAAGCTCAGGCCGTCAGTAGGCCATTATTATTAAAGATTCGCCGGTAATTCTCCCGGCCCGGGCCTTTTCCAAGTGGTGGCCCGGCCATTAGTTAAAGTTAAAGATTAGCCGGTATTCTCCCGGCCCGGGCCTTGTCCAAGTGGTGGCCCGGCCTTGGCTCCCTCTTTAGGGAGTATCTGAGACCTAAGTCTCCCATGGGAGGAGGCACAAGTACCTCCTCATCTTTGGGACCAACTGTCCCCAGGCCTAGCCACAAGCTAGGCCTCTCTGGTCTGCCATCCCTGCCCAAAGGGGGCTAATGGGAATGACAGTCTTATGAGCTAAAGGCTCGGGCTCAGGCACCTACCCTACCCTAGAAGGGTTAGGCATGGTGTCGATCGGCCCGGCCATGATAGCAAAATGATATTAATAACTGCAAATGAAAATAATTGAAAATTAGCAAATTTTAATGGAAAAACCCCTGAACTACTCTCCAAGTGCAGGTTATCTGTGTATGGTCCTTCACGGTTTTAGATTTTTGTATTTTTGTAAATTCTACCACTCGTAATTATTAACCTTTTATGGAAGTGATGCTTTTCCCTTCAATGTTATTTGTTTTTGTTTGCTGTTGACTTTTGACACCAGCTTACTCCATTCGTTTATCTCTTTGCCTTTCTTTCTAATTACCCTCTGCATCGCTTTTTTTTTTTGGCCAATTTACTAATTATAAGTGTAAGTCTACGGGTATTACTGTCTAGAAAAACTGCACGAATATCTATTTAAGTCCTCTCTAATTTCCTACAGTCCACCCCTCCCATTTTTCTTTGGTATGACTGGGGAAACAGGCTACAAATAAGGGTAAAACAAAGAGCTTAGATCGTCCTGGACGACGCCCAGCTGCTGTGCATGGCTCAATGGTACAAGCTGGTTACCTGGTGCTCATGAACGTTAAATTACACATTATTTATAGTTGCTTTTATGATGTATTATTATAATTTATCAATAAAATTTATCTGACATCGTCTAGTATACACACCACATTGTCTCTTTATTACAGTATAAATTGCTGGGTCATATATTAAAGAATATTCTTAAATCTAATGTTGAGCTCCTCGCATACTTCTTGGGCGTTTATTGTGAGCTCCCCACCTTCTTTCCTCAGTCTGATTACCTGGTCCTGACTGTTGTCTTCCTCCTGATGTGGCTATACAGCAGTTTTGGGTCAGACTTGACTTTCGATGTTACGTCGTTTCTGGCTCTTCTACTAATATCTGTGTTTTCCTGGGTCCTTTGTCTTCTGTACTTTTTCCATTCTCTAGTGCACTTAGTTTTTGCCTCCCTGCACCTTTGGGTAAACTAAGGGGTCCTTCTGGTCTTCACATTATTGTTGCCCTTGGGAACAAGCCTTTCCTCTACCTCATTGCATTTTGTTCTTACGTAGTCCATTTCGTTTATTGACCCTCCTACCAATTCTCTTTCCCACTGAACCTCCTGCAGGAAGTTTCTCATACCTGTGTAGTCCTCCCTTTTGCAGTCTGGCTTTTCCCATCCTATTCCTGTTACCTTCTCTACTTGTAACTCTACTATGTATTCGAAGTTCAGAAAAACGTCATCACTAGCTCATATGTGATGTCCTCAATGTCCAAGCGCGCGCGCGCGCACACACACACACACACACACACACACACACACACACACACACACACACACACACACACACACACACACACACACACACACACACACACACACAGACCTGGACAGGCTGGACACCTGGTCCAGCAACTGGCTTCTCGAATTTAACCCCGCCAAATACAAAATCATGAAGATCGGGGAAGGGCAAAGATGACCGCAGAGAGAGTATAGGCTAGGTGGCCAAAGACTACAAACCTCGCTCAAGGATGTTGGAGTGAATATAACACCGAGTACGTCTCCGGAAGCACACATCAATCAGATACCTGCTGCAGCATATGGGCGCCTGGCAAACTTGAGAATAGCGTTCCGATACCTTAGTAAGGAATCGTTCAAGATACTGTACATCGTGTACGTCAGTACGAAAGTGCAAAGGTTTGCGACAATGTTAGTTCCAGAGCTAAGGGGAATGTCCAATGAAGAAAGGTTAAGGGAAATCGGCCTGGCGACACTGGAGGACAGGAGGGTTAGGGAAGACATGATAACAGGCAAAATACTGCATGGAATAGACAAGGTGGACAGAGACAGGATGTTCCAGAGGGACACAGAAACGAGGGGTCACTCTTAGAAGTTAAAGACTCAGATGAGTCAAAGGGATGTTAAGAAGTATTTCTTCAGCCATAGAATAGTCAGGAAGTGGAATAGCCTAGAAAGTGAGGTAGTAGAGGCAGGAACCATACATAGCTTTAAGATGAGGTATGATAAAACTCATGGAGCAGGGAGAGAGAGGACCTAGTAACGTTCAGTGAAGAGGCGGGGCCAGGCGCTGAATCTCGACCCCTGCAACCACAATTAGGTGAGCGCGCGCGCTCAAACACACACACACACACACACACACACACACACACACACATACACACACACATACACACACATACACACACATACACAGTTGAAGACACAGATGAATCACAGGGATGTTAGGAAGTATTTCTTCAGCCACAGAGTAGTCAGGAAGTGGAATAGTTTGGGAAGCGATGTAGTGGAGGCAGGATCCATACATAGCTTTAAGCAGAGGTATGATAAAGCTCATGGATCAGAGAGAGTGACCTAGTAGCGATCAGTGAAGAGGCGGGGCCAGGAGCTCGGACTCGACCCCCGCAACCTCAACTAGGTGAGTACAACTAGGTGAGTACACACACACACATACACACATATATACACATATATATACTCACACTTACACATACACGCACACATACACATATACACATACACATAAACACACAAACACACTCATAAACACACACACACATACACATACACACACATTGTTGAATTAGACACATGTGCAACTCTTGGGTATCTATATTGAGGAAACGCTTCGCCACACAGTGGCTTCATCAGTCCATACAAAGGAGAAACTTGAACAGGAGGAGAATGAGGTAATCAGTCCCTCAGTCAAGAGTTGCACATGTGTCTAATTCAACAACATGTCGGTTCTCTGAACCATTCATCTACAACACACACACACACACACATACACACACACACACATACACACACATACACACACATACACATACACACACACACACATACACACACATGCACACACATGCACACACATACACAGACTGCATTTTCTTGGACAGTAAAAAGGCGTTTGACACAGTTCCACACAACAGATTAGTGCAAAAACTGGAGGACCAGGCAGGGATAACAAGGAAGGCACTACAGTGGATCAGGAAATACTTGTCAGGAAGACGGCAGCGAGTCATGGTACGTGGAGAGGTGTCAGAGTGGGCGCCTGTGACCAGCGGGGTCCCACAGGGGTCAGTCCTAGGACCAGTGCTGTTTCTGGTATTTGTGAACGACATGACGGAAGTAATAGACTCCGAAGTGTCCCTGTTTGCAGATGACGTAGTTGATGAGAAGAATTCATTCGGTCGAAGACCAGGCAGAACTACAAAGGGATCCGGACAGGTTGCAGACCTGGTCCAGCAGTTGGCTCCTGGAGTTCAACCCCACCAAGTGCAAAGTCATGAAGATTGGGGAAGGGCAAAGAAGACCGCAGACGGAGTACAGTCTAGAGGGCCAGAGACTACAAATCTCACTCAAGGAAAAATATCTTGGGGTAAGTATAACACCAGGCACATCTCCTGAAGCACACATCAACCAAATAACTGCTGCAGCATGTGGGCGCCTAGCAAATCTAAGAACAGCATTCCGACATCTTAATAAGGAATCGATCAGGACCCTGTACACCGTGTACGTTAGGCCCATATTGGAGTATGCAGCACCAGTCTGGAACCCACACCAAGCCAAGCATGTAAAGAAACTAGAGAAAGTGCAAAGGTTTGCAACAAGACTAGTCCCAGAGCTAAGGGGTATGTCCTACGAGGAGAGGTTAAGGGAAACCGACCTGACGACACTGGAGGACAGAAGAGATAGAGGGGACCTGATAACGACATACAAAATACTGAGAGGAATTGACAAGATGGACAAAGACAGGATGTTCCAGAGATGGGACACAGCAACAAGGGGACACACTTGGAAGTTGAAGACACAGATGAATCACAGGGATGTTAGGAAGTATTTCTTCAGTCACATAGTAGTCAGGAAGTGGAAGAGTTTGGGAAGCGATGTAGTGGAGGCAGGATCCATACATAGCTTTAAGCAGAGGTATGATAAAGCTCACGGTTCAGGGAGTGACCTAGTAGCAACAGTGAAGAGGCGGAGCCAGGAGCTAGGAATCGACCCTTGCAACCTCAACTAGGTGAGTACGTACACACACGCACATTACATATATATATATATATATATATATATATATATATATATATATATATATATATGATGCCAACCAGGAGGAAGCAAGCAGCCAGGGAAATGGCACGGCTGGCAATACTAGGAGAGGCAAGTGTTGGTCATGCTTACAGCTTCGTTGTCTCAACTTTAATCGTTTCCTCCGCAAACACGGTAGTTGCCCTGGTTCAGGATGTCCTCCTGTGGAAAGTGATGATCCAGAGCCACCTCAGGCACCTGAACCCACTCCAACAGATTTCATCTCATCAGACAATCTCTTGGAAGCAATTAAAGCAACAGGTACGAGGACACTCACACATATTCCCAAAGCAGCCCGTCCACACGCAGTTGGGAAACTTACAGACCTCCTGAAAAAAGTAAACGATGGTTCCACTATCTTAAATGCTCCACCAACCATCAAGGCATGGCACAACTTGCTACTTTTTGGCAATGTCTGCTTAGCTGTGCCGGAAAGAAGGCGAAAGAGGCTAGCCTCAATGATAATTAAATCCTTAAGAGATTTTCCTAGAGTTGATAACCTCATTCGCCTTCCCCGTCAACACAAAAAAGGGAGAGGCAGAACCCCCACTCACTCTACTGACAGTGAAAAAGTCAGAGTCCAGGTGAGCAAGAAAATTGAAGAGGGCAACACAGTGGGGGCAATCAGAATTATTACCAGTGAAGATACAGTTGCTCCCAGGGATGCTGACACGGCTGAAGCACTTAGAGGAAAGCATCCTGCCAGGGAAACCAGTGGCACCAACAGTTCCAACACCTCTGTCCCCACTATGGAACCATTGATTGTGGAAGACTCAGACATTTACAAAGCAATAATGTCGTTCCCATCTGGCTCTGCTGGGGGTTACACTGGAATAAGGCCACAGCATTTAAAGGAAATGGTTAATCCAGTTATTGGGGAAATTGCAGAGACACTGCTTTCAGAGATCACAAGGTTCGTCAACAATTCCTTGGCTGGTCTGATTCCTGATGAAATTAGACCTTTTTTGGTGCAACACTTTGTGCACTTAAAAAGAAGGATGGAGGAATTCGGCCAATTGCAGTAGGCAACACGTTACGCCGCCTCGTATCCAAAGCTGCTGTCCGAAGTATTCGTGCACAGGCAACCATGATGCTTCAACCAAACCAGCTTGGCTTTGGGGTCTCTCAAGGAAGTGAAGCAGCGGTTCATGCAACAAGGGCGTATATCAACAACCTGCCTGAGGACAATGCAGTGGTAAAATTAGATTTCAAGAATGCGTTCAATCTCCTGACAAGAGACGTGGTATTAGCAGCAGTACAAGAACATTTCCCTGGTCTCTTCCCTTTTGTTTCAGCTGGGTATAGCAAGGAATCAATGCTTCTCTTTGGAGAGCATGAAATCACATCATCGGAGGGTGTCCAACAAGGAGATCCTCTTGCACCATTTCTCTTCTGTATAGCAGTTAGGGAAATCACAGTCAGACTGACCAGCGAGCTAAACATCTGGTTCCTAGATGATGGCACACTATTAGGTACAAAGGAGTCCCTCCTACATGACCTTACACAGGTAATGACACGGGGACAGGAAATGGGTCTCGTCCTGAATCCATCCAAATGTGAAATCATCTCAGTCAGTCAACAAGTGATAAATGCAGTGAGATCAAAACTACCAGGAGTAGCAGTCATTGCCCCCACAAATAGTGTCTTGCTAGGAGCACCTCTGGGAAGCAATGCCATTGACACAATTCTCAGGAAGAAATTGGAAGAGTTAAGGAGAATGGAACAACGAATAGGCAATCTGGACACCCACGATGCCTTGTACCTTCTCACAAAGTGCTTGAGTCTGCCCAGGTTGACATATTTCCTAAGATGTGCACCTTCATATGATAACCCTATACTGCACTAATATGACAGTATTCTGAGGCAGATTTTTACGAAAGTACTTAACCTTACTCTAGACGACGGGCAGTGGAACCAAGTTACACTTCCAGTCGGACTAGGAGGCATTGGTGTCCGCAAGTCATCACAGATTGCGTTACCTGCTTTTCTGTCCTCGTGTATTCCATCCAGAGAGCTTGTAGCAGCGATTCTCCCTGAACATCTTAGGGACAAGATTGGAGTCCAGGACCAAAAATTCATTGACGGAGCAATGATCTGGGATAATCTAACGGGCTCTGAAACCAGACCTGCTCCCCCCAACAACTACAAACAATCGCACTGGGATGGTCCAATAGTGGAAAATATAGCCTCAACAATGCTTCAGTGTGTGTCAGGGAAGGATAGAGCCCGCCTCCTGGCAGTGAGAGCCCCTCATGCTGGGGACTTTCTGTTGGCTGTTCCCAACTCCAGCCTTGGCACACGCCTCGACCCACAGACCATCCCCATCGGTGTTGCCCTTCGACTTGCCGCCCCTATTCTCGCCGAACACAGGTGTATTTGTGGCAGTGAAGCAGCAGACCGATTCGGGTACCATGGTCTTGTGTGCCGTAAATCCGAGGGAAAGATTGCAAGACATGAGGTTAATAACATTATCAAGAGGAGCCTCACAACAGCTGGATGCCCAGCAGTAAGGGAGGCACCCCAACTATGCAGATCTGATGGCAGCCAGAAGCGTCCAGATGGTATCACCCTTCAAGCCTGGACAGATGGGAAGCAGGTGGTGTGGGACTATACATGTGCATCTACCTTGGCTGATACCTATCTCCAATACACCAGGGAGGAAGGAGGGGCAGCTGCCAGCTTCAGGGAGTCCCAAAAGTCTAGAAAATATGGAGAACTTGCCCATCATTATATGTTTGTTCCCATAGGCTCAGAGACCCTTGGCTCATGGGGAAAGATTGCATCTAAATTCCTTAAGGAGCTGGGAAAAAGACTCGTCAGGGTAACTAGGGATCCCAGGGCAGCTAGTTTTCTGTTCCAGCGGCTCAGTGCGGCTGTACAAAGGGGTAATGCCTGCTGTATTTTGGGCACACGCCCCAGCTCTGAGGAGCTGGATGAGATTTTCGCCTTATAATCGGTGACACACACGTAACAACATGTACCTTATATGCCACCTTTATATCAACAATGTATCTCTTAAATCTTCTGTACCATATTATGTAATAAAATATTCCTATTGGTAAAAAAAAAAATATATATTAAAAGATGGGGTGGTAGGGTAAGTTGAATATTCAAACGACTTCAGGAAGAAATCCAAATATTCTTCCTTGAAGCCTTTTTATCCACCTATATATATATATATATATATATATATATATATATATATATATATATATATATATATATATATATATATATATATATATAAAATATATATATAAATATTGTTATATATATAAATTTATATACATATATAAATATATATATATATATATATATATCAATATATATATATATATATATATATATATATATATAAATATATATATATATATATATATATATATATATATAAATATATATATATATATATATATATATATATATATATATATATATATATATATATATATATATATATATATATATATATATATATATATATATATGTCTGTCGTGCCGAATATGTAAAACTGGTCAATTAGCAAGAACTCATTTAAAATTAAGTCCTTTCCAAAATTTTCTTTTATAAGTTTAAAGATATATTTTTTTCATTAATGCTAATGTAAAAATTTTTAATTTTGCACCAAAAGAAACTTAGAAAACTTTCCTAACCTGATATTAACAAGTGTAATTTATTTTAGCCTAACCCAACTATATATATTTTAGATTTGTTTACAGTAATTTAATACTAAACAAACACAATGAAATATATTTTTTTCGTTAGGTTCAGAATGATTTTGGCGAAATTATTGCATACACAAATTTTCGCTTGTCCTATATGGCAAGATGATCGTTGCTATTTAAGCCAAGATGGCAAGTTCTGCCTATTCGGCACGACATATATATATATATATATATATATATATATATATATATATATATATATATATATATATATATATATATATATATATTATAAGAATAAAAATTATATGAAGAGGGTTTTTATATGAATGCAAATGAGAACCTCCCACTAAATAATTTTTTTTATCATTATCTTTACGTAACATCACTCGGTAACTCCGCCATAAAATGAACACACTGTTAATTCTCAGCACGAAATGACAAAATAACGGAGGTTGTGTAACTGAAATTAGAAAAGTCACTGTGGAATAAAAGATCTATGTGAAACATCACTGACTATTTTTACGACACTTCTATTATTGTATGTAAATTTTCACCGGAATCTTCCTCGATCAGGATTAGTTTTTATTAATTTATAATGAACAAGACGTATTTTGGTGAGGGATGAATTTATTTTTAATCACTGAGAAGGAAACCAGTTTCTGATTTTAGGATTGGAGTTTTGAGGGAAGAAAGAGTACAAGTTTAGAGAGATGAGGCGTGGGAAGAGACATATTTCTTAGTGGGAGGAATGGACTTGTTGGGGAACTGAAAGCTGTTTATGTATTCCCTGGATAAATCACCTGTCACGGGTCTTTGTCATGAGACGACCCGTTCAGCTGATGGTCCAATGGCAGGTCACGGTAGCAGCTTCATGGTGCTGGACCAGTCATCTGAGGTGATAGGGAGTGGATGATAGAAGAGCTGGAGGAGTGGATGACATTAAAGAGTCGGAGGATTGATCCTGTGGTTTACTTTCATTTTTTTTTTGGTGGACAGGAGGCCCATTTATTACTTTCATTTCTGGTAATTTCATTTCTACTTATTATCCCGCTGGTGACTTTTTATATTTTATATATTTTTATCCCGTGCTTACCTTTTTTTTTCCTTTTAATTTTTCTTCTTGTTTTTCTCCATATTCTTGTGTCGTTTATTGAATAACAAAATATTTGTCATGATTCTTTTAACTAAACGCTAAGTAGACGAAGCACTAATAATTATAATATAATCAATCATATTAAGGTAAAATATATACGTCAGCGTTAAATGAGTTAATTGGACTAAACGTCAAAACATTATTGAATTTGATTTTGTAACTGATAATTTTATATATTAAACGTGCACACTTGAAATAGGTATTATAATAAATACATGTTCTTAGTAATATATAGAATTAGTGCACGTAATATACGTAGACGAAACATTCTCAAGAATATATGAACATCGTAATATCACAGTCTATTATCATAGTTTCATCCCTCACTGATCACTAATACTGATAACCTAACAATCATAGGGTTAAAAAAAACGTTTGTAATAGCTGAGAGCTTTGGTTATAATATTAGCGTCGAAATGTTTCAGGTCACTGAGTGTAGATTTTTCATTGTGATGGGTATATCGCACATCACTGTGTGTGTGTGTGTGTGTGTGTGTGTGTGTGTGTGTGTGTGTGTGTGTGTGTGTGTGTGTGTGTGTGTGTGAGTGAGTGAGATAAGGTTGTGCAAACACAACTAGCCTAGAATACGCACACACTGCATATCTAACTCCACTGTGTCCACAGGGTGTGGGGAGACGTACACGAGGACCAACAGGATCGTAGGAGGGAGCGACTCTGCCTTCGGGACGCATCCTTGGCAGGTGGCCATCATCAAGGAGTCCTTCCTGAGCAAGCGCATTGCCTGCGGAGGAGCTCTCCTCAACGAGTACTGGGTCATCACTGCAGCTCACTGCGTCTACTCGTGAGTATCATAGTCTGTCTCTTCATCGGTGGTAACCTGACTCTAATTTTTTCTCATAGTCTGGAAGCACTTATTTTCTATTGAGAAATGTTCCTATTCTTTTTTATTGCTATTTGAACTGAATCAAAGGACTTTTTCTTCATGACTATAAAAATCTGAGACCATTTTAATAACTATTTGAATCTTAAGGACATTTTTAATCATTTCTATTTAAATCTGAGGCAAGTTTAATCATTCATAATCGAATCTGATTTCATTTTACTATCTTCAGTATTTGTAACGGATGAAACATCCGCTTTGCGTATCAACCTTAATTGACATTTTATCTTATTGTTCATAAGTTTGTTTATTACTTCAGTTCCTGACATTATTATTGTTATTATTATTAGTTTGCTATTTCGGGGTTCCTCCCCGCGAAAACGATGCTGTTCACTTGGGTCTCTTGTATTATTCGTTCTTATTCGAACTCATGATTCAAATCATCCTAGTGCCACGGTTTTCAGTACTCTGAGTTTTTGTAATAGATATTTTTTTGTTCTAGAGCTAGAATTATAGGTTTCGATCTTAAGCCACTGTTATTTTTATCAATGATTAAAGCCACGCACGAGTTGGTTTTGATAAGTACAAAACAGATCGACAAAGTGCCCCTGCTGTACTGTTCTTGGATCATCAGTACTGATGAAATTAGAGGTTGCCAGAGCATGGTTTCTTACTTGTACCTCCGACATACCCATGGTCGGTTTCCAGGATTCTTCTACCCTCACAGCCATACTTGAGACCAGGCTTATTTACTGTCAGCTAAGCTGTTGCTATCAGCGACCCGCCACGATGTAACTTATATTTTTTTCTGCTTTCTGCCTCTACCTTGTACTCCTGTGTAATACAATCACCGCCACTCGTACCACAGTTCACCTTCGACCTAACGAGGCCTGTGTGTCAACCCAAAGAGTCCTCTTTGCTGTGTCACGATACGCATGACACCTCGTTCTGTGGTGCATGACACTGTCACGTCACCTCAAGTGTGTGTGACTTGGAGGGCGTGTGTGGTGAAACCAATGACGTTACTTTTAGATGTAAAATATTTTTTCAGTGGATTTTAGCCGATCATTTAAGTAGAATCTTCACATGTGTTTTGCAGCACATTAGAAATAACGGATTACAACATACAAAATAAAAAAAAAAAAAGTTAAGATAAAAGGCGATAAAATAAAGTATCTATGGCAGACAATTGGCGTGCACTGTAAGTAAATCAGTCATAATTCAAACTGCTCAGGGCGCCTTCAACAGTCACTCAGTTGACTGTTTATATGAAAGTAATTTTGTCTGTCGTTAAGAGGACGGGTTGTCACCAAAGTGGTTTTGACGGCTGGATCTGGCGGAGAGGGGTTGTGAATTTTTAATATCGGGTCTGGTGGTTAGTCTTAACGACCTGGTCTGGTGGTATTATAATCATGAGGGAGCGCTAAACCCGTAGGATTATATAGTGCCTTTGGGGGGGATGGAAAGCATTCAGGCTCAATTCAGGGAACTGGAGCACAGATCCAATTCCCTAGATCAAGAGCCCCTCAATAGCATCATGGAACCTCCCTTGAGGGGAGTGTGGAAAATTAAAATTACCTGGATGAATTTCATAAGATACATACCAGTAATTTAATAAAAGTAACAAAGATAATTATTCTTTATCAAGGTTACAGAAACATGTAGGAATTTTAGGACATCCTAGGTTGCAAAAAATGTTCCCCTTCGATACCTACTCCACTCATATCTCCACAAGTCACTCTGGACCTATATTAATTTCAAATGAAATATACATCAGGAATTCTGGTAAAACATTAATATAAATATGTGGACTGTATGTTAAATTTAATAAATGACTACATATACACTGAAGGAGAAATTATAATAACACTAACCAATTTGTCTGGAGATTACTTGGTGCGTCATACACAAACCCCTGCCTAAAATATGAAGAAAATACTGCCCAGAATTTCAACATAAATATAGACATTACTCAACTGAGGTAATTTTATCTTTTTCCCATCTAATTACGGAGTCCTGTCCAGTTGCCTGTTTATCACATTCTACAGGACTGCAAATCCAACAATTTCTACTCTTATTTGAGAGGTTTTAAACACAATTTAACCTCTAGAGCGGCGAAAATTCTTCGGATTTTCACTAACGTTTCTCTTGCCCAGTTCAAAAACAATGGCCTCCTCCCCACGGGATGCTAACACTCTCCCCGGCTCCTTTTTTATTTACAAATTAATTTTTATTAACTACAATATATTTCATCAACTTACAAAATACACTGTATTTTCGGAAAATATATATTATTTTCCACAGGGAGGGTCTGGTGGTAGTCTTAACGACCGGGTCTGGTAGTGGTCTTAATGACCAGGTCTGGTGGTAGTCTTGACAACCAGGTCTGGTGGTCTTAATGACCAGGTCTGGTGGTAGTCTTGATGACCAAACTTCGCACACGCTCTGGTGCTAGGCAGTTGCAGTTTTTATAATTACTTAAGTATCCGCAGAGTTTCAGGGAACTTTCAGATGTGTATTTTGACATGAACTGTTAAATGGGATTTTTTAATTGATGCTGGCTATTTTAACTCTGTGTAATACTGTGTGTTGTCTTTCATTCATACTTGTTGGTCTGTAATTTTTTTTTTGTGTGTATTGCAATTATTATTTTTTAGTGCCAAGAGCTTTCAAAGGACACAGGCTTCTTTGCCTTTTATAATATCTCTAACTACACCATTTCATTTACTTCATCGTTTAAAACAGTTCGTTCACCAATATTTCTTAACAAGCATCTTGCCTAACTACCACTACTCCACAGCACTCCCATAAACAACATGAAAGTGAGACTGGGAGAGTGGAACGTGAGGCAGCAGAATGAGAAGCTGCCCCACGAGGACTTCGATGTCGCCAAGAAGGAGGTGCACCCGCAGTACCAGGCTGCAGATTTCCAGAACGATGTGGCGCTGGTGAAGGTCAATAGGAAGATCATATACAAGGAACACATCATCCCGGTGTGTCTACCAAAGCAAGGAGACTCCTTTGTAGGGGAGTATGGTACAGTGACAGGATGGGGGCGACTCTCTCATGGTTAGTGCTCGAATGTGATGCTTACTGGGTATCCTATAGGTGATATAGGTAGCCTCATATCCTCTCCTCTTAACATGTGTATATATACCAATGATACTGGTGTATAATTCAATGCCTGTATACTATCTCCCTGCCTATATACTTCATCTGTATTTACGGTTTAAAATATCTGGCAGTTCCAGTATTTTTGTATTGTTTTACGTGGGAAACACGGAGGCTTGATCCCCCATAAGGGATTTAACCCTCTAATCTCTCGGACGAGACTGGAGACTATAACGACGCCATGAGTTGAACCAGAGTCCGGTGCCTCTGAAGCATCTGTGTTGGCCCTGGAACCACAGTGCTATGACCAAGTCACTATACTCTCCAGTTTTGTCTGGAGCGTTATAGGACCAAGTACTGCTCAAGGATTCAAATCCTCCAGCGTTTCACACATTTTTACACTGGGCAAGAAATAATCCTCAATAAAATTATTTGTATTGTGTCTTCTTTCTCTTTACAGTCTTTTGAAGATTTATATTGTAAACATTGTTGTTCATATTAGGGATGTGCTATTATTGCCTTGTGTTTGTTGTTCCGGCTTTATTATAAACTAAACATTTGGATTTTCAAGTTCCTACCGTCTTCTACTTCCTGATCATGAGTCCCACTCTTAATTATCTGTTTTGTTTCTAATTGGTAAGCTGTAACTCTCTGGGAATAAATATTTAATTGGTTATTTTTAGTGCTAGTTTTGTCGATGGATGAGGATGTTCGAGTATTCTCGGCAGTACTAAAGTGTATCAGTGAGGTGTTCCAGACAAAGGATAAGACTTTTTTTTTGTGGGGGGAAAGGAAACTGGGGGGTTAACGCACAAAATTGCCCAATTTTTAATGATACAGTACACAACACCCGAGGCAGGGCGACCTAAAAAGAAAATGAAAGTTTTTCTTTTTAAATTTAGTAATTTACACAGGAGAAGGGGTTACTAGCCCCTTGCTCCCAGCATTTTAGTCGCCTCTTACAACATTCATGGCTTACAGAGGAAGAATTGTTCCACTTCCCCATGGAGAAAAAATTATATATACAGTAGACCATCATTTAACACAGGAGTTACATTCCTGAAAACGTTGTGTTAGGTAAAACCATGTTAGATGAACTGAAGAACTTGTAGGAAAAATAGGGTTACGTTCCTGAGAGCCCCCCCAAAAAGCCAAGCGACTTTTTTTTTTAGGCCTCCACATCTTGCAAAAATAAAAGTGAATATGTAATTGTAGTTCATTGTTGTGATGTATTATGTTGTTTTTACTGCTTAAGACTACAAATATAACAGAAATAATAGTATTTCTTACCTTAAATTGTGGGTGCTGGTGTTTGTGGATGATTGTGAAGAGAGTGTAGAGTTATGTTGTGCTCCTACTGGGCTGAGGTGGATGGTAGAGGTTCTGGTACTGAAGTTGATGGCTGTATTGGAGTGTCTAACTTTAAATCATTCAGTCAGTCAAGTCACTAAGTCAGTCATTCAGTAAGTCAGTCATTAAGTAAGTCAGTCATTAAGTAAGTCAATCAGTCAGTCACACAAACGTATGTTTACATCTTGTTATGTGTACAAAGTAACACTTCATTACAGCTACAGGTTATCTCTTGTCAAATATCTTTGTTTTACTTGTTAATTCTAAGATTTAAATGCTTATACCTTTTCCTGCCACTTTCAGCAACACTGACATGCTTACTGGGTGTCATGATTGGTTGAGATATAAGATTTTTTTTTTTTTTTTTTTTTTTTTTTTTTTTTTTTTTTTTTTTTTTTTTTTTTTTTTTCTTTTCTTTTCTTATAACAAGTCGGCCATCTCCCACTGAGGTAGGGTCATCCAAAAAGAAAGAAAATCCCCAAAAAGAGAATACTTTCATCATTCAATACTTTCACCTCACTCACACATAACCACTGTTTTTGCAGAGGTGCTCAGAATGCAACAGTTTAGAAGCATATATGTATAAAGATACACAACATATCCCTCCAAACTGCCAATATCCCAAACCCCTCCTTTAAAGTGCAGGCATTGTACTTCCCATTTCCAGAACTCAAGTCCGGCTATATAAAAATAACAGGTTTTCCTGAATCCCTTCACTAAATATTACCCTGCTCACACTCCAACAGCTCGTCAGGTCCCAAGTACCATTTTCTCCATTCACTCCTATTTAAGATGCTCATGCACACTTTCTGGAAGTCCAAGCCCCTCGCCCAGAAAACCTCCTTTACCCCCTCCCTCCAACCTTTTCGAGGACGACCACTACCCCGCCTTCCTTCCCCTACAGATTTATATGCTCTCCATGTCATTCTACTTTGATCCATTTTCTTTAAATGACCAAACCACCTCAACAACCCCTCTTCAGCTCTCTGACTAATACTTTTATTAACTCCACACCTCTTAATTTCCACACTCCGAATTTTCTGCATAATATTTACACCACACATTGCCCTTAGACAGGACATCTCCACTGCCTCCAACCACCTCCTTGCTGCAGCATTTACAACCCAAGCTTCACACCCATATAAGAGCATTCGTACTACATTCATACATTCCCTTCTTTGCTTCCATAGATAACATTTTTTGTCTCCACATATACCTCAACACACCACTCTCCTTTTTTCCTTCATCAATTCTATGATTAACCTCATCCTTCATAAATCCATCCGCTGATACGTCACCTCCCAAATATCTGAAAACATTCACTTCTTCCATACTACTCCTCCCCAATTTGATATCCAATTTTTCTTTATCTAAATCATTTGATACCCTCATCACCTTAGTGTTTTCTATGTTCACTTTCAACTTTCTACCTTTACACACACTCCCAAGCTCATCCACTAACCTTTGCATTTTTCTTTAGAATCTCCCATGGTGACATTACACATCCCTGTCTAAGACCTACTTTTACCGGGAAGTAGTCTCCCTCTCTTCTACACACCCTAACCTGAGCCTCACTATCCTCATAAAAACTCTTTACAGCATTTAGTAACTTACCACCTATTCCATATACTTGCAACATCTGCTACATTGCTCCCATATTCACTCTATCATATGCCTTTTCTGAATCCATAAATGCAATAAAAACTTCACTACCTTTATCTAAATACTGTTCACATATATGCTTCAATGTAAACACTTGATCTACACATCCCCTACTCACTCTAAAACCTCCTTACGCATCCGCAATCCTACATGCTGTCTTACCTCTAATTCTTTCAATAATAACCCTACCGTACACTTATCCTGGTATACTCAAGATATAGTAATTAAAAGATCAAAACATAATTCACAAACACAGCTAGCTGGTAGCAGAGAAGGACTGGACACGTATGAAGTACGAATGCTGGGATGGTGGGGATGTGTCAGGGGGGTGGCAAGGGTCTCCCTGTCTCCCCCGCTAATCCACAACAAGACAGCCGCTTGAGGAAAAGGGAATTTTTTTTTCTTCCTGCAAAGTGAAATTAATTTTACGTGTTACGTAAAATTGTGCCGCAATTCTTCAATCGTGCTATACCCGAATAGTGCCACATAAACTCGTGCTAAATGATGGTCTACTGTGTGTGTGTGTGTGTGTGTGTGTGTGTGTGTGTGTGTGTGTGTGTGTGTGTGTATACATATATATTTTATTTTATTAACACACTGGCCGATTCCCACCAAGGCAGGGTGGCCCGAAAGAGAAAAACTTATACCATCATTCACTCCATCACTGTCTTGCCAGAAGGGTGCTTTACACTACAGTTTTTAAACTGCAACATTAACACCCCGCCTTCAGAGTGCAGGCACTGTACTTCCCATCTCCAGGACTCAAGTCCGGCCTGCCGGTTTCCCTGAACCCCTTCATAAATGTTACTTTGCTCACACTCCAACAGCACGTCAAGTATTAAAATCCATTTGTCTCCATTCACTCCTATCAAACACACTCACGCATGCCTGCTGGAAGTTCAAGCCCCTCGCACACAAAACCTCCTTTACCCCCTCCAACCTTTCCTAGGCCGACCCCTACCCCGCCTTCCTTCCACTACAGACGGATACACTCTTGAAGTCAATCTGTTTCGCTCCATTCTCTCTACATGTCCGAACCACCTCAACAACCCTTCCTCAGCCCTCTGGACAACAGTTTTGGTAATCCCGCGCCTTCTCCTAACTTCCAAACTACGAATTCTCTGCATTATATTCACACCACACATTGCCCTCAGACATGACATCTCCACTGCCTCCAGCCTTCTCCTCGCTGCAACATTCATCACCCATGGTTCACACCCATACAGGAGCGTTGGTAAAACTATACTCTCATACATTCCCCTCTTTACTTCCAAGGACAAAGTTCTTTGTCTCCACAGACTCCTAACTGCACCACTCACCCTTTTCCCCTCATCAATTCTATGATTCACCTCATCTTTCATAGACCCATCCGCTGACACGTCCACTCCCAAATATCTGAATACATTCACCTCCTCCATACTCTCTCCCTCCAATCTGATATCTAATCTTTCATCACCTAATCTTTTTGTTATCCTCATAACCTTACTCTTTTTTTGTATTCACTTTTAATTTTCTTCTTTTGCATACCCTACCAAATTCATCCACCAACCTCTGCAACTTCTCTTCAGAATCTCCCAAGAGCACAGTGTCATCAACAAAGAGCAACTGTGACAATTCCCACTTTATGTGTGATTCTTTATCTTTTAACTCCACGCCTCTTGCCAAGACCCTCGCATTTACTTCTCTTACAACCCCATCTATAAATATATTAAACAACCACGGTGACATCACACATCCTTGTCTAAGGCCTACTTTTACTGGGAAATAATTTCCCTCTTTCCTACATACTCTAACTTGAACCTCACTATCCTCGTAAAAACTCTTCACTGCTTTCAGCAACCTACCTCCTACACCATACACCTGCAACATCTGCCACATTGCCCCCCTATCCACCCTGTCATACGCCTTTTCGAAATCCATAAATGCCAAACAAACCTCTTTAGCCTTATCTAAATACTGTTAAATTATATGTTTCACTGTAAACACCTGGTCCACACATCCCCTTCATTTCCTAAAGCCTCCTTGTTCATCTGCTATCCCATTCTCTGTCTTACTCTTAATTCTTTCAATAATAACTCTACCATACACTTTACCAGGTATACTCAACAGACTTCTCTTCTTTTTTTCGACGCACCGGCCGTATCCCACCAAGGTAGGGTGGCCCAAAAAGAAAAACAAAAGCTTCTCTTTCAAATTTAGTAATTTATACGGGAGAAGGGGTTACTAGCCCCTTGCTCCCAACATTTTAGTCGCCTCTTACAACACGCATGGCTTACGGAGGAAGAATTCTGTTCCACTTCCCCATGGAGATAAGAGGAAATAAACAAGAACAATAACTAGAAAGAAAATAGAAGAATACACAGAGGGGTGTGTGTATATATATGCTTGTACATGTATGTGTAGTGTGACCTAAGTGCAAGTAGAAGTAGCAAGACATACCTGAAGTCTTGCATGTTTATGAGACAGAAGAAAGACACCAGCAATCCTACCATCATGTAAAACAATTACAGGTTTTCGTTGTACACTCACTTGGCAGGGCGGTAGTACCTTCCTGGGCGGTTGCTGTTTACCAATCTACTACCTAGGACTAAACAGACTTATCCCCCTATAATTTTTGCACTCTTTTGTCCCCTTTGCCTTTATACAAAGGAACTGTGCATGCTCTCTGCCAATCCCTAGGTACCTTACCCTCTTCCACACATTTATTAAATAATTGCATCAACCACTCCAAAACTATATCCCCAACCACAGTCGATGGCCTCCACCCCAAACCAACAGATACAGATACTAATGCCGGAAAAAAAATCCCCCCCCAGTACCAACAATACCACCAGTCCGATAACATTCTTCTTTGCAAATATACAGGGTCTAAAGCCAGCAACAAACAACAAAATACCTTTCATCCGTGGACTGCTTGCAGAGGCAAAGGCAATGTTCGCGGCTTTCACTGAGACCCACATAAAGGATCACTTGGACAACGAAATATGGATCCCAGGTTACAACCTATACAGATGTGACAGAGTGAACAGGCAAAAGGGGGGGGGGGGGGGTTGGCCTGTACATTGCAGAGTCACTTGTTTGCACAGAACTGCTAAATGCCTCAAATGATGTAGTGGAAGTTTTAGCAGTAAAGGTCGAGAACCAAAACCTAGTCATTGTGATAGTCTACAAGCCTCCGGATGCAACATCCCAGCAATTCCAGGAACAGCTGTTAAAAATTGACCACTGTCTGGAAAACCTTCCAGCTCCTGCACCCAACATCTTGCTCCTGGGGGATTTCAACTTAAGGCACCTAAAATGGAGGAATATAGCAAATAATATTGTTGCAGTAATAACACCAGGAGGCAGCTCTGATGAAAACTCACACTCACGCGAGCTTTTAAATCTCTGCACAAAATTCAATTTAAACCAGCAAATAATAGAGCCTACTAGACTGGAGAATACACTAGACCTCATCTTCACTAACAATGATGATCTGATAAGAAATATCACCATATCAAAAACAATATACTCAGATCACAACATAATTGAGGTTCAGTCATGTATGCGCGGAGCCCCAGACCGACATAATGAGATTAGTCACGAGGGAGCATTCACCAAATTCAACTTCAATAACAAAAACATAAAGTGGGACCAAGTAAACCAAGTCCTAACCGATATAAGCTGGGAAGATATACTAAGCAACACAGACCCCAACTTATGCCTAGAACAGATTAACTCGGTGGCACTCGATGTATGCACAAGGCTTATTCCTCTAAGAAAAAGGAGGAGTAGATGTAAAACAGAAAGAGACAGGCGCTCCCTTTACAGGCGACGGAAAAGAATAACAGAGCGGCTAAAAGAGGTCAATATATCTGTAATGCGTAGGGAGACACTGGTCAGAGAAATAGCAAACATCGAACTTAAGCTAAAAGAATCCTTTAGGAGTCAGGAATCGCGGGAAGAACTAAAAGCCATAAATGAAATCGAAAGAAACCCAAAGTATTTCTTCTCCTATGCCAAATCAAAATCGAGAACAACGTCCAGTATTGGGCCCCTACTTAAACAAGATGGGTCCTACACAGATGACAGCAAGGAAATGAGTGAGCTACTCAAGTCCCAATATGACTCAGTTTTTAGCAAGCCGCTAACCAGACTGAGAGTCGAAGATCAAAATGAATTTTTTATGAGAGAGCCACAAAATTTGATTAACACAAGCCTATCCGATGTTATCCTGACGCCAAATGACTTCGAACAGGCGATAAATGACATGCCCATGCACTCTGCCCCAGGGCCAGACTCATGGAACTGTGTTCATCAAGAACTGCAAGAAGCCCCTATCACGAGCCTTTTCCATCCTATGGAGAGGGAGCATGGACACGGGGGTCGTCCCACAGTTACTAAAAACAACAGACATAGCCCCACTCCACAAAGGGGGCAGTAAAGCAACAGCAAAGAACTACAGACCAATAGCACTAACATCCCATATCATAAAAATCTTTGAAAGGGTCCTAAGAAGCAAGATCACCACACATCTAGAAACCCATCAGTTACACAACCCAGGGCAACATGGGTTTAGAACAGGTCGCTCCTGTCTGTCTCAACTATTGGACCACTACGACAAGGTTCTAAATGCACTAGAAGACAAAAAGAATGCAGATGTAATATATACAGACTTTGCAAAAGCCTTCGACAAGTGTGACCATGGCGTAATAGCGCACAAAATGCGTGCTAAAGGAATAACAGGAAAAGTCGGTCGATGGATCTATAATTTCCTCACTAACAGAACACAGAGAGTAGTCGTCAACAGAGTAAAGTCCGAGGCAGCTACGGTGAAAAGCTCTGTTCCACAAGGCACAGTACTCGCTCCCATCTTGTTCTTCATCCTTATATCCGACATAGACAAGGATGTCAGCCACAGCACCGTGTCTTCCTTTGCAGATGACACCCGAATCTGCATGACAGTGTCTTCCATTGCAGACACTGCAAAGCTCCAGGCAGACATCAACCAAATCTTTCAGTGGGCTGCAGAAAACAATATGAAGTTCAACGATGAGAAATTTCAATTACTCAGATATGGTAAACATGAGGAAATTAAATCTTCATCAGAGTACAAAACAAATTCTGGCCACAAAATAGAGCGAAACACCAACGTCAAAGACCTGGGAGTGATCATGTCGGAGGATCTCACCTTCAAGGACCATAACATTGTATCAATCGCATCTGCTAGAAAAATGACAGGATGGATAATGAGAACCTTCAAAACTAGGGAGGCCAAGCCCATGATGACACTCTTCAGGTCACTTGTTCTATCTAGGCTGGAATATTGCTGCACACTAACAGCACCTTTCAAGGCAGGTGAAATTGCCGACCTAGAAAATGTACAGAGAACTTTCACGGCGCGCATAACGGAGATAAAACACCTCAATTATTGGGAGTGCTTGAGGTTCCTAAACCTGTATTCCCTGGAACGCAGGAGGGAGAGATACATGATTATATACACCTGGAAAATCCTAGAGGGACTAGTACCGAACTTGCACACGAAAATCACTCACTACGAAAGCAAAAGACTTGGCAGACGATGCACCATCCCCCCAATGAAAAGCAGGGGTGTCACTAGCACGTTAAGAGACCATACAATAAGTGTCAGGGGCCCGAGACTGTTCAACTGCCTCCCAGCACACATAAGGGGGATTACCAACAGACCCCTGGCAGTCTTCAAGCTGGCACTGGACAAGCACCTAAAGTCAGTTCCGGATCAGCCGGGCTGTGGTTCGTATGTTGGTTTGCGTGCAGCCAGCAGGAACAGCCTGGTTGATCAGGCTCTGATCCACCAGGAGGCCTGGTCTCAGACCGGGCCGCGGGGGCGTTGACCCCCGGAACTCTCTCCAGGTAAACTCCAGGTAAACCACCTGCTTTTAACATTTCTATCTTTATCCCATCAATCCCGGCTGCCTTACCCCCTTTCATTTTACCTACTGCCTCACGAACTTCCCCCACACTCACAACTGGCTCTTCCTCACTCCTACAAGATGTTATTCCTCCTTGCCCTATACACGAAATCACAACTTTCCTATCTTCATCAACATTTAACAATTCCTCAAAATATTCCTTCCATCTTCCCAAATACCTCTAACTCTCCATTTAATAACTCTCCTCTCCTATTTTTAACTGACAAATCCATTTGTTCTCTAGGCTTCCTTAACTTGTTAATCTCATTCCAAAACTTTTTCTTATTTTCAACAAAATTTGTTGATAACATCTCACTCACTCTCTCATTTGCTCTCTTTTTACATTGCTTCACCACTCTCTTAACCTCTCTCTTTTTCTCCATATACTCTTCCCTCCTTGCATCACTATTACTTTGTAAAAACTTCTCATATGCTAACTTTTTCTCCCTTACTAATCTCTTTACATCATCATTCCACCAATCGCTCCTCTTCCCTCCCGCACCCACTTTCCTGTAACCACAAACTTCTGCTGAACACCCTAACACTACATTTTTAAACCTACCCCATACCTCTTCGACCCCAATGCCTATGCTCTCATTAGCCCATCTGTCCTCCAATAGCTGTTTATATCTTACACTAATTGCCTCCTCTTTTAGTTTATAAACCTTCACCTCTCTCTTCCCTGATGCTTCTATTCTCCTTGTATCCCATCTACCTTTTACTCTCAGTGTAGCTACAACTAAAAAGTGATCTGATATATCTGTGGCCCCTTTATAAGCATGTACATCCTGAAGCCTACTCAACAGTCTTTTATCTACCAATACATAATCCAACAAACTACTGTCATTACGCCCTACATCATATCTTTTTCTTAAAATATGTATTACCTATAACTAAACCCCATTCTATACAAAGTTCAATCAAAACGCTCCCATTATCATTTACACCTGGCACCCCAAACTTACCTACCACACCCTCTCTAAAAGTTTCTCCGACTTTAGCATTCAGGTCCCCTACCACAATTACTCTCTCACTTGGTTCAAAGGTTCCTATACATTCACTTAACATCTCCCAAAATCTCTCTCTCCTCTACATTCCTCTCTTCTCCAGGTGCATACACGCTTATTATGACCCACTTTTCACATCCAACCTTTACTTTATATAAATATATATATGTATATGTATATATAATATATATATATATATATTTATATATATATATATATATATGTATATATACATTATATATATATATAATATATACATATATATTATAATATATATATATATATATATATAATATATATAAATATATATATATATATATATATATATATATATATTATATATATATATATATATACATATATATATATACATATATATATACATGGACAATAGAAGAAATAAAGAAGAACAAGAGCTATTTACAAAAAGGAGAAAACCTAGATGTATGAATATATATATGCATATGCGTGTCTGAAGTGTGACCAGAGTGTAAGTAGGAGTAGCAAGATATCCCTGTTATCTAGCGTGTTTATGAGACAGAAAGACACCAGCAATCCCACCATCATGCCAAACAGTTACAGGTTTCTGTTTCACAGTCATCTGGCAGGACGATAGTACTTCCCTGGGTGGTTGCTGTCTACCAACCTACTACCTATAATATATATATATATATATATATATATATATATATATATATATATATATATATATATATATATATATATATATATATATATATATATATATATATGCAATAAGATCACAGTAAACAGGTGATTTCAGAATATGCAAAACAACCACTCTGAAAGAATAGAGAAATTCCAAGCGCTTTCGTGACTACTCACATTATCAAGGAACTATGAAAGTAAAGCATCCAAGGAAGCTATATAAGGGGTCTGGCCAGCACCTCACTATCAGATCCCACAACGGTTAAACACCTGACGCGCGCCGACCCAACTTGGATAGGTCCTTTGCACAACTCGCCCACAAACTATTCTACCCAAGAAAATTTAAAAATTATTATTTGTCCAGTGTATTACTAAATTCTTCCCAAATTCTATTAATTATAAATGGATCTAATTTATATAAACCGAGGGAAATATTCATATTATTGTCAAAACTGCTTTTTATGAAACAAGATTCAATTATATTCCTGTCGACCATGGACTTGCTTGATACTACTTTTTCAACTTTTTGAAAATCAATTGGATGGTTAAAATCTCTTACATGAATAAATAGAGCATTGGAATCTTGTCCAGTTCTAATGCTATACTTATGTTGTTTTAATCTTAGTTCGATATTTTTACCAGTTTGACCGTAATAAACTTTATCGCAAATGTTGGATCATTGCTATAATAAACTCAGAAGAATTTGTAATGAACTCAAGAGAAAACTACAAAGAAAATTAGACATTTTAATTGAAAATAGTGATTGGACGATGCATGCTAATAACAATTTTGTAATTAACTTATCAGATGAAATTTTAGACAAACATACAACTGCTGCTCTAGATTTTGGCCTAAGTTTTGCAACTTCAAAAAAACTTAATGTTGAAATTGCAAAAGTCTTTTGTAACTTTGAAAAATTTTCTGATTTATCCTCTGATGAAATTAATATTAGTAAAGGAATGGTATATAGCTCTATGTTAAAACCAAACATTCCCAATTGCCCTCAAAGATTCTTTAAGTCTTATGATACACTTAATAACAATAAAAATTTGCGCCTTACTAAAGCAGACAAAATAAATGCAATAGTAATTATGAAAGAAAATGATTACCAAGAAAAAATTAATAATCTCTTAGATAATACTGAAACCTATTCTAAACTTAGGAAAAATCCCCTAGAAACCGTTAACAGCAATTTCAATAAAACAATAAAACTAATACTGAAAGGCAAAGATGAATTAGTCAAACAATTTACTTCCACTAATCCATCTTTACCTTACATGTATGGACTAATAAAAACACACAAACCAGGGAATCCAGTCAGACCAATTATTAGCTCCATAGGGTCAGTTTCATATAAATTATCCAAATCGCTTGTTGATATTTTGAGCCCTATTGTTGGCAAAATTTCTAACTTTAATGTTAAAAACAACATAGACTTGGTTGATAAATTAAGCTCCTTGACTGACTTAAATGATTTTAACATGGTTAGTTTTGATGTTACTTCCTTGTTTACGAAAGTTCCTGTTGATGATTTATTAAGTTTCTTATCTGAAGAACTCGTTAACTATGATTTACCATTGCCAGTTCCTATTATCATTAAACTTATTAAACTTTGCATTGTTGATGCAAAATTTGTATTTAATGATAAGTTTTACACTCAGAAGTTTGGTATGGCAATGGGAAATCCTCTTTCACCTGTTCTTAGTAACCTATACATGGAATTTTTTGAAACAAGGTTGCTTAACACAATCCTCCCTAATAGAGCTAAATGGTTCAGATATGTTGATGATATTTTGTGTCTTATGCCCAAAAATGTAGATATACACCATTTCCTTGGAAAATTAAATAGCTTAGCCCATTCTATTAACTTTACTGTTGAGTTTGAAGAAAATAACTCATTGCCTTTTCTAAGATGTTTTAATTATTAAGGGTAATAATGAATTCAAATTTAAAATTTACAGAAAACCTACAAATAACTGTTCCTATGTCCACTATTATTCCTCGCATCAAGATAGTCAAACTGTCTGTTTTCTCATCAATGTTTTTGAGAGCTTTACGAATTTGTAGTCCTGAGTTCATAGATGAGGAAATATCCAAAATTTATGAAATAGGTAATGATTTAAAATACCCAAGAAATGTAATTGATAAATCTTTTAAAGTTGCTAGAAATACTTTTAAATCCAAAAAGGGACAACCAGCCTTATTCACCTAAAAATATGTTGGTTCTCCCTTACCATGAAAACTTGGTTGATATGCCTTCTCTTCTTAAGACTTTTAATATTAAAGTTGTATTCAAAAATCTTGATACAGTAAAAAAACTTGTGATAAAGAATTCCCCCCAAAATGCTGATGGATGTGTGTATAAGATTCCTTGTAAAATTTGCGATAAAGTTTATTACGGTCAAACTGGTAAAAATCTCGAACTAAGATTAAAACAACATAAATATAGCATTAGAACTGGACAAGATTCCAATGCTCTATTTATTCATGCAAGAGATTTTAACCATCCAATTGATTTTCAAAAAGTTGAGAAAGTAGTATCAAGCAAGTCCATGGTCGACAGGAATATAATTGAATCTTGTTTCATAAAAAGCAGTTTTGACAATAATATGAATATTTCCTTTGGTTTATATAAATTAGATCCATTTATAATTAATAGAATTTGGGAAGAATTTAATAATACACTGGACAAATAATAATTTTAAAATTTTCATGGGTAGAATAGTTTGTGAGTTGTGCAAAGGACCTATCCAAGTTGGGTCGGCGCGCGTCAGGTGTTTAACCGTTGTGGGATCTGATAGTGAGGTGCTGGCCAGACCCCTTATATAGCTTCCTTGGATGCTTTACTTTCATAGTTCCTTGATAATGTAAGTAGTCACGAAAGCGCTTGGAATTTCTCTATTCTTTCAGAGTGGTTGTTTTGCATATATATATATATATATATATATACACACACATGTATGTCGTGCCGAATATGTAAAACTGGTCAATTAGCAAGAACTCATTTAAAATTAAATCTTTTCTAAAATTTTCTCTTATACGTTTAAAGATATTTTTTTCATTAATGTTAATGTAAAAATTTTTAATTTTGCACCAATAGAATCTTAGAAAACTTACCTAACCTTATTATAACAAGAACAATTTATTTTAGCCTAACCCAACTACATATATTTTAGATTTGTTTAAAATTATTTAATACTAACCAATTTTTTTTATTAACACACTGGCCGATTCCCACCAGGGCAGGGTGGCCCGAAAAAGAAAAACTTTCACCATCATTCACTCCATCACTGTCTTGCCAGAAGGGTGCTTTACTCTACAGTTTTTAAACTGCAACATTAACACTTCTCCTTCAGAGTGCAGGCACTGTACTTCCCATCTCCAGGACTCAAGTCCGGCCTGCCGGTTTTCCTGAACCCCTTCATAAATGTTACTTTGCTCACACTCCAACAGCACGTCAAGTACTAAAAACCATTTGTCTCCATTCACTCCTATCAAACACACTCACGCATGCCCGCTGGAAGTCCAAGCCCCTCGCACACAAAACTTCCTTTACCCCTTCCTTCCAACCTTTCCTAGGCCGACCCCTGCCGCACCTTCCTTCCACTACAGACTGATACACTCCTGAAGTCATTCTGTTTCGCTCCATTCTCTCTACATGTCCGAACCACCTCAACAACCCTTCCTCAGCCCTCTGGACAACAGTTTTGGCAATCTCGCACCTCTTAACTTCCAAACGACGAATTCTCTGCATTATATTCACACCACACATTGCCCTCAGACATGACATCTCCACTGCCTCCAGCCTTCTCCTCGCTGCAACATTCATCACCCATGCTTCACACCCATACAGGGGCGTTGGTAAAATTATACTCTCATACATTCCCCTCTTTACTTCCAAGGACAAAGTTCTTTGTCTCCACAGACTCCTAAGTGCACCGCTCACCCTTTTCCCCTCATCAATTCTATGATTCACCTCATCTTTCATAGACCAATCCGCTGACACGTCCACTCCCAAATATCTGAATACATTCACCTCCTCCATACTCTCTCCCTCCAATCTGATATCCAATCTTTCATCACCTAATCTTTTTGTTATCCTCATAACCTTACTCTTTCCTGTATTCACTTTCAATTTTCTTCTTTTACATACCCTACCAAATTCATCCACCAACCTCTGCAACTTCTCTTCAGAATCTCCCAAGAGCACAGTGTCATCAGCAAAGAGCAACCGTGACAACTCCCACTTTGTGTGATTCTTTATCTTTTAACTCCACGCCTCTTGCCATGACCCTAGCATTTACTAAACAAAGACAGTGAAATACATTTTTTTCGTTAGGTTTAGAATGATTTGGGCGAAATTATTTCATACACAAATTTTCGCTTGTCCTGTATGGCAAGATGAGCGTTGCTATTTAAGCCAAGATCGCAAGTTCTGCCTATTCGGCACGACAGACTATATATGTCGTGCCGAATATGTAAAACTGGTCAATTAGCAAGAACTCATTTAAAATTAAGTCCTTTCTAAACTTTTCTCTTATACGTTTAAAGATATATTTTTTTCATTAATGTTGATGTAAAAATTTTTAATTTTGCACCAAAAGGAACTTAGAAAACTTACCTAACCTTATTATAACAAGCGCAATTTATTTTAACCTAACCCAACTAAATATATTTTAGATTTGTTTACAATAACTTACTACTAAACAAACACAGTGAAATGTATTTTTTTCGTTAGGTTCAGAATGATTTTGGCGAAATTATTGCATACACAAATTTTCACTTGTCCTATATGGCAAGATGAGCGTTGCTATTTAAGCCAAGATCGCAAGTTCTGCCTATTCGGCACGACATATATATCTATATATATATATATATATAGATAGAGATATATATATATATACACACACATGTATATCTTTCTTCTTTCAACACACCGGCCGTATCCCACCGAGGTGGGGTGGCTAAAAAGGAAAAACGAAAGTTTCTCCTTTTACATTTAGTAATATATACAGGAGAAGGGGTTACTAGCCCCTTGCTCCCGGCATTTTAGTCGCCTCTTACAACACGCATGGCTTACGGAGGAAGAATTCTGTTCCACTTCCCCATGGAGATAAGAGGAAATAAACAAGAATAAGAACTAGAAAGAAAATAAAGAAAACCCAGAGGGGTGTGTATATATATGCTTGTATGTGTAGTGTGACCTAAGTGTAAGTAGAAGTAGCAAGACGTACCTGAAACCTTGCATGTTTGAGACAAAAAATGGACACCAGCAATATTACCATCATGTAAAACAATTACAGGCTTCAGTTTTACACTCACTTGGCAGGACGGTAGTACCTCCCTGGGTGGATGCTGTCTACCAACCTACTACCTAGAATATATATCTTTCTTTCAACACACCGGCTGTGTCCCACCGAGGCAGGGTGGCCCAAAAGGAAAAACGAAAGTTTCTCCTTTTACATTTAGTAATATATTATATATATATATATATATATATATATATATATATATATATATATATATATATATATATATATATATATATATTATCATGATCTTACCACATTGAAAACAGGAAAAACACCTGAGTGCTTAAACACCTTTGGATGTGTGCAGACATATGAAAGCTCTAAGGTGTTTTTCCTACTCTCACTGTGGTATTTATATATTTGCCATCACGCGTTTATTGTGTATACTTGGAGAGGTTTTCGGGGATCAACACCCCCGCGGTCCGGTCTGTGACGAGTCCTCGCGGTGGATCAGGGCTTGATCAACCAGGCTGTTACTGCTGGCCACACGTAGACTGACATACGAACATCAGCCCAGTTGGTCAGGTACTGATTTCAGGTGCAGAATTTATCCTCGATTTGGACTGGATGCTGTATTAAATATTTCCTAAAAAGCAAATCAGTAACACCAGAATATACAAGTAATTTAACTCTGTGCTGTCAGAATGACAATGAATAAAATCTGTGGGAACTGTTTACAGTTCCCACAGATTTGTAGTAAAACGCATGTTTCCTTTGGTGGAATTACTTCTGCTGCTAGTAATGAAGTTGAGCAAGAGGAGGAAATGTTATTGGATTTATGAGGGGCAGAGAGAAGTTTGGGCAGGTAGAAGACATGGCTCTAACCAAGATGATAAACTCTCTCCTGAAGTTTACAGGAAATATAGTATATGAGAAGCTGAAGAACTATAGATACAGCTCACAGAGCTAGTTAAATAGCTGAAACGCGCGCAGAACAGCAAAGGCGAGAAGAAGAAAAATTCGTCTCGTATGCCATTAGGTGTATCACATGTTTCTTTTTTTTTTTTCCTTCATTTTTTCCAATTCCCGATGCGTTGTTTATTTTCCAGGGGTGTCGTCGACGCCAGAGGTGCTGCAGGAGGTTGACGTCGAGGTGCTGAGAAATGACGTGTGTCAGTCTTGGTTTAAGGCTGCCGGGAGGAGAGAGACTATTTATGACGTGTTCCTCTGTGCTGGCTACAAGGACGGTGGCAAGGATAGCTGTCAGGTATGTGCTTGTGGTACAGGTGGAGCAACTGGTGAAGATGTTAATGAGAATGTGGGCGGATTATAGTATCACTGGTGATGTATAGGTTGTTGGTATAGGTGGGAAGGGAATGTATGTTAATAATGTAAATGGGTGAAGAAATGAGGGAAAGCAGAGTAGGTGGTGGTACAGGTAGATAATGTAGAGTAATGAGTTCATGTATGGAACTACATTTAGTGATGTAGGTGGGATTGAAGCTGTCAGAGAAGCGTGATAAAGATTATATTTAGCAAGTGAATTGCGCAGTAGATAAAGAATTATGTACCGTGTAATACAAATTAAAAATATGATAGAATGGTAAATATATTTGTTTCAGTTCTTTACACTTAAAAACTGCAGAGACGTGATTGTTCCAGCACATACTCTCTAGCCTTCTGCTACAAACCACATCCACAATGACGATATATACACGTCCTGTAATTTCATCCCTAAGCAACCTTTATGATTTCTAAGCCCATTGTGTGGTGTTCGCCTCCACTACCTCTTTCCACAGAACATTAAACAAGCTGGTCACCGTAGTGTTGAGAAGTTCCTTTAACCAGACTGTCCACCCGGTCAAAATTCGTGTGTTTGAAGTTTTTTAAATCTCTTCCTTTATCCAATATTGAGAGAGTGTTATAACCTCTTATATCTCAGACCGTTGTGCTAAGAGTGTGTCTAGTAACAGTTCTCGATCTCCTGAAGCTTTGTGTGATCCCACATTGGTGCTTAGTTATCCAATACTGAGCTTTCATATTTAGTTCGTATTAACTTCGATTTTGTTTTAATTTGGTCATGGCCAGGTACCTTTGTCTTGGTTGATACTTAAAGGTTTGATCTTTGAGTAGCCTATTTGACCATTGCTACATCCTGCCCCTCTAATCCAACATTTATTTTTTTTTTATTTCATCTCGTTTGTCTTTTCATGAGCCTTGCATCATGCACAGGCAATGACACAAAGGAATGGATTCATCGAAGCTGGTCTTTGAAAGATGTAAGTAGGATAAGTGTACGATTGGTTCTAAATTCGATCCTTGCACAGGTAAATTTCCTCGCCTATGAATGCGCACACCCGCGACCACCCACCCACGACCGCCCACCCACCATCAGATCACTCCTCGAAGTCATACTTAAGTGACATCATTTTTAAGCAAATGTAACACTTGCATCATGGTAAAATAAGGTTTTTACATGGAGGAGAAAATTAAAATTTTCAATTTTATTCCATTGTTCAATGTGTTTTATCCCCATACAACACTACTATTTGATTTATGTCAGGTATATCGTATAGGAGATATAAGGAAAAATATAGATTCAGTAAATAAAGAACTTGTTTAATTGTTATATATATTTTCATGGAATTAAACTATGTGTAATGAGAATCGGTGCAACACATCACTCAACACAACTTCCTCCTGTTCTTAATATCTCGTGAATTATTTTTCCAATATCTCTTCACACGAGGAGTTCTCAGTTCCATCAAAAGTTGTGCATCTTGCCATTCACATTCAGGTGTCGCTGGAACATAATCAAATAAAGATGGAGTGTATGTAGGCGAAGGTGGACCTCGTTTTCCTGCTGCGCTTTCCAAATCCACGAGAGCTGTAAGCATATTCCACTGAGTTTCCAATCTGTGATGGGGGCGGTGGTGGTGGTGGTCAAAGAGTCTCGTTAGTTTCCACCATCACACTTTCAACTTTTTATCTTGTTCCTCCGGTGTGGTCACTATGCGTTCCATCTCGCTCATGGTGAGTAGGTAATCCGAGTGGGTGTGATGTATGGGCGTGGGGGCGAGAGTGGGTGGATGTTGGAGTTGGCGGACGCGTGGTTGGAGGGCGGATGCAGGTGAGGGAATTTACCTGTACGAGAACAGTTTTCTTTTTCTTTTCCAATCGTAGAGAGACATCCTACTGATACAGGCAGTGGTCAGGTATACATAATCTATAGCAGAGAAGTCTTGAAAGCATCCGTCTTTGTTCAAAAGAGTCAGGTTCATCATCGTTCATACGAGTTATTGTTCTTTTTCTTTGTATTTCGTGTATCTGCAGTGTTAGACGTATGTGTGATAATTGCTGTATATATTTTAGCAACACTTCAAAACATTTTGCTTATGGTATAGTGCACAAGATGCAACACTAGCACTTGAAATTTGCTTTATATTTACAATATAAACATGTCTGCACCCTTGCTCTTACAGTATGTAAATAAACCCTTTAACAATAATGGTGGCACAATGCCAGCTAAAGTGCGATTTTGATGTTCTTCTGAATGCTGAGACAGCTATAACAAGTAAATTATTGTATAATGACAAAACTACTATAAATGCCATAATCCGAAGCTTTTCCCATAACAGAAACAGCATTGACTTACTTGATACTTCAAAGACTGTGTTAAAAAAAGGGAATTTTTAATAGATAAAATTATATCTCTGTCATTGGATTGGGGATATTAGAAGATCTGCGTTGGCTCCGTAATATATTTTCCTTTCTGACCGGATGGAGAATATTCTTTCAGTCAGTGAGTTGAAGGATCAAATGAAGTGTCTACATAATTGCTTTATTTTTTATTCATATCTAAATTTTAATGAAAGATCTAATTTTAGTGAGAAAACTGAAATATCCTGAAAATGCATAATAAATATCATCCCCAGCCAATGAATGAGCACCATTTGTAAATTAAAATATTTCTTTATTAATTAGAAAATTCATTTAGTCCACCATGCAAGTCTATGGAACATTCAAATTATTAAAGATTCCCTTACAGTCCTGACCTTGGCTCCCACTGGAGACAAAGGACAAGATAACGAATACTGTATATTCTGTTATCAGTTAGTGACTCATCAACAGAAACTAGGAGGCTCAGGAGTGGAATCTATTTATACAAGAATCAGGTTATATACTCTGATATTGAAATTTAGTTGTGATGCAGTCATACCAGACTTGATCATTATGCGCTTGTGCATAAAAGAAAAATTATGTACCGGTACTACGGCAGCGGCGCCTTGATCGATATTATATATATACATTTTGCGAGATTTGCTGTTTGGCTGAGATATTTTGTATGTAATTTTACTGAGGCCTTCCGCTTTCACATTTATCAGATGGCTAGATTTCCGTCCTGTGTTAAAATAAATGGATCATCACACACGAGTATCAGAGGAACGATATAGCAATTGTAAGTTTTAACATGGGTGACGAGGTAATGGAAGGGTGATGAAGATATTAAGTTTCCCACATTGGGTTCAAAAGCTATTATACCATTAGAGGTTTTCATCTGGCTTAGAGTTGAGGCAAACACAAACGTAACTCATGTATTATCACGAGATGATGATTATTAAGACATGTGCAACAGTTGGTATCCTTATTGTTGAAACGGTCCGCCTACACAGTAGGCTTCTATAGTCGAATACAAAAGCAGCAGCTGCCTCTGTATTTGAAGAAACCTGCTGTATAGGCGAAACATTTCAACAACAATAAAGGTACCAACTGTTTCACATGTCTTAATAATCAACTTGTCGGTATTTTTTCAAATCACGGGTGGGGTTTGAACCCGCGGTCAGTGTCTCAAAACTACAGACCGTCGCGTTAGCCACTGGGCCAACCAGCTAATTGGATGAATCTTATTGAAGCTAGCTGGCCCAGTGGCTAACGCGACGGTCTGGAGTTTTGAGACTCTGACCGCAGGTTCAAACCCCACCGTTGGTATGGTTTGTTTGCAATCGTGTCATTACGATTCCGTGAGTCAGTCACGAGATAATACTCATTTTAGGCTTGATAACTATTTAATACAACTCCGCCAGTCTGGTGAGGATACAAGGCATAATAAATGCACTATTTAAGACGTTGTTATTCAGAACTTATTATATCGAGGAGTTAAGCAACTGCCAATAATATTTGCTAGGACAGTGACGAAAATTATAAAAAATACAGTTAGGACGATGAATAAATTGTTACCACAAAAACATTTACCCAAATCTTGAAAACGATACGATAATTTGCATCAAAATCATATGTAAGAAGTTATTAATGTATTGAGTGTATATAAAATGCAATATATAAACTGTAATCAATCGCATACGGCTAAACACTGAGAAGTATATAAATGCTATTGAAAATAAAACATGAGTTGAGCAGTAGTCAAACAAGTTAACAATCTGTAACCATAATACTGATTTTAAATGCTATATAAAAGTTATATAAAATAACTTGTATGTAAAAATGAAAAGATAAAATCTGTTAGGTTTCGATAAGACTTAGTTACAGATAAGCACCAGATCCATAGTGGTCATAGAGAACCCAGTGGAAATATAAATAAAAATCAGGTTCCATCCAAGGAAAAGGTGGGATAAAGATCTTCTCGGCATTAAAACAACTTCCTTTAAGTAAACAATAGCTGTTGCTTGAGCACCGTAAGCTTATGCCTGCCTAGCCATATATACTTCTCTTTGAAAAAGTATTAGTCGGTTAAAATGGCAAGATGTTTCATTAGAATGTTTTTTTTTCTGTAGTCTTATTGATATCCCACCTTTTCGTAATTTAACAGAGGGTTTAAAGCTGACTTCTCAGAGTAACCAATAAAATCTTAAATATCACGTCACAAGATGAGAGAGCAGGTTTTCTTCACATTCCAAACATAAAGGATTATCACACAGTACCGTCCTAGAGTTACAGGTAATTTTTTAGTCAGAGGGAAAAGTGCTTCTTGACACGAGTCGTAACTAGAGGATGACCCGTCACGAGATCAAGCATCCCCTGACCCACTGGAGATAGATTTTCACCGCATTTAAAACACACAGCATCACCACATAGCAGTGTATCCTGTGAGGATGAATGCTCACAAGTATCCAAAACAAAAGAGGATTATAAATAGCTTTAATCCTGTAATGTTTAGTTTCTGCTGATGAGAGACTTTAGCTTGACACATTACTGTACTAGTTTTCAAATTATCTTAACAAATCTGTTGCACAGTTGATTCATTATAAATTTTTCTCAACATAACTTTTTTCTTCGTTCCTTTAAAATATCTTTTCCTGATAAACTGGCTAATGAAGTCTTATATTATCTGTCACTTGCGTAACTGTATTATGTACCATAATAATGCTTTTAAAAAAATTAATATAGTGAATGTATGAGTCATTCTAATATAGTTTTTTCATTTCCTCAAATATTTCCTTCAAAATTCCATGAACAAGAATTGTAATTTAAAAAATATATCATGTCAGTGTATTTACACTACGAATACTATATCCTATTATATATGGTTAATTTTTTTTGAACAAGCTATAGTCAGAATATAAATTATCTTCCCAAATAATATATATATATATATATATATATATATATATATATATATATATATATATATATATATATATATATATATATATAATATTATATATATATATTAAAATATCTTATTGTTTTTGTGCTGAACATAGTCCTCGTAAGGTAAGACTTAGAACCACTCTCTTCCGCTCATGTTTCTCAGCATATTAATGACAGATTGATTGTTTCTTCCATCCGGTCTTTAAAAACCTCAGCTTACTGCTAAACTAAAGGCTTTTAAACATCCTTCAAGCCTCACGTTAAGCTTACTTTGACGCTGCTAAAGCCTCTTAGCTTTATGTAAATAAGCCAGTAAACATCGATTCTGTTCCAACTTCATTCAGCTTCTAAATCCACATCTCTAGTGAATCAAAAATTTTTTTTTGTCAGATTTTCTTCAACCCTTCGAAAACTATCTGCAGCACTTCTAACTTCTTTCATAGCACCTTCAGCTTAGCTGGCTGCACAGGCTGAAATCTCCCCATTTCTTCCCTCTTGGACTACTTACATTACAGGGTGACTCGGGAGGGCCACTGACAGTCAACAAAGACGGCAAGGTCATTTTGGCAGGACTAGTCTCTTGGGGCATCGCCTGCGGACGCACAAACCTGCCAGGAGTCTATACTAACGTGACTATGTACATCGACTGGATAAAAGAGAAGATGAATTAACTAAGAATCCCATGACTAACCTCAGACATACGATGATTCTCAGACTGTTTTTTTTCTTGTAATTTTTAGTGCTTTTGAGGACCCATGAAAATTTTAACATAAAACAGCATACTTGTCTAAGCATGCAAGCGTTTTAACATGCATGAAGTGAGGCATGTGCGTTTTAACATGTAATTAAATGTATGCATGCTAAGCCATCATAATGCTGTAATATGTGCTGAGACACGTATGCTTAGATGTATGCTTGGTCATGTGAGCTGTAGTTTTTGCTCATATTTTTTATAGTTAAAGCACGTAAACCAAGTAGTGAGTGTGAAAGGAGATTATGCTAAAAAAGACAGTGAGTTAAGGTTATCTACAATGGTTTGAGACAGTATTTGTGTGATGTGCATTATTTAAGACGGGGGTCTAGTAAGATTCCATTATTTGTACAATATTTATATTGCTCTTTTATTATTAATTTTTAATTATCCTTATTACCTTTTATTTACTTTAAGTGATACTGTAAAAGCTTTAAAGATAAAGTGAAATATTCTCCTGAATCTCTAGCAAATACTTTAATAGATTTAACTCAGATTTTGTGTTCTGCTGTCCTCTTAAGATTAAGGAAATAATTTTTTTTACTTTCGCCATTGGATAATTTCTTCTAAAATTTTAAAACTTATAAAAGATTTTCATATAAACTGCCAGTCATGTGACCTGAGAATTTTATAGTGCCCGGGGATTTTCATGATACTTAGTTCACTATAATAGGTATATAATTAATCAGTTAAATCTATATAAAAATCTATATGTATTTAGCTGTCATAATTTGGGTGCATAATTTATTTAGTGGCATGATTTTTTTTTTTTTTGTCTTTATTCTCACTATTTCAATATTGAACAGTTTTTCTTTCATTGCAAGCTAATTTTAACTGAGAAAACTAGCAGACAGCTAGTGGCATAAGCTTATTATATACTGTGGCAAATACACAACAGCAAAGGTAACAAAACTGGTTCTATGACCCCTTTTTTAAATCCTAGTTGCAGCTTCATTATTTAGAAGTCCGCAGTTTAGCTCATTAGCATTCTCATTATCTCTTACTATACGTCTCACTGTAGATTAAAATTGCAAGGAACACAAAATTAGAACTGCATAACAGAGCTTTTAAACCATTGGAATGGTTTCGAAAACGTTAATAATAACTTAAAAATTTTAGTTACCAATTTAAAACCTCTGGGTATGAAGAAAGATGTATAGTGTGTGTGTGTGTGTGTGTGTGTGTGTGTGTGTGTGTGTGTGTGTGTGTGTGTGTGTGTGTGTGGTGAATAGGTAAAACAGGTCAGTTAGCAAAACTCGTTTAAAATTAAGTCCTTCCTAAAATTTTCTTATACGTTTAAAGATGTATATTTTTTTCATTTATGTTAATGTAAAAATTAACAATTTTGTACGAAAAGAACCTCAGAAAACTTGTCTAACCTTATTGTAACAAGCGCAATTTAATTTAGCCTAATCCATCTAAATATATTTTAGGTAAGTTTACAATAATTTAATAGTAAACAATGAAATATATATTTTTCGTTAGGTTCAAAATGATTTTTGCGAAGTTATTGCATACAGATTTTCGTTTGCCTTATTCGGCAAGAAATGCGTTGCTGTTTAAGCCAAAATAGCAAGTTTGACTTATTTAGCACGACATTATATATACATATATATTACTCGTGCATGAGAAGACTCGAAAGGTAACTGGAGCACAGATCCAATTCCCTAGATCAAGAGCCCCTCGCCAGCGTCAAGGAACCTCCCTTGAGGGGACTAAACCCATAGAGGGTCGTGCACCTCCTGGGGAAATGAGACGCAATCAGATTAGATATCCGGAAAGGAAAAAATGGTTTAAAAATTTTTTGCTCTAGAGGCCCTCGCCGGCTTCAAAGTGAGGAGTCATACCAGCTGAAGGGTCTAGCACAGTGTTATCCTGGGCGATTTTCAAAAATAAACAAAGCATCCAGAGTTACTAGGTTCCCCACTCCCTCGTCTTTATCACAAACCTCAGGCAGAGTTACTAGGTTCCCCACTCCCTCGTCTTTATCACAAACCTCAGGCAGAGTTACTAGGTTCCCCACTCCCTCGTCTTTATCACAAACCTCAGGCAGAGTTACTAGGTTCCCCACTCCCTCGTCTTTATCACAAACCTCAGGTCGGTTCAGTACAGGTATTTATTTTAGTCATAATAATTTACAATAAATCAGAAATGATGAAAGGGAAGACTTACCCTGGAGGAGCACTAACCCAGAATAATCCAATTATTAACCCTGGGAGTTTAATGATACCGGATAACCTAGGAAACCAAATAGTGTTTATTTCCTCTGGGAATTTCTGGATGCGAACATAACAGCTGGATAACATATAGGCATCTATTTACTGACGAGTAGAGGCAGCCTCTTCCCCCTCCCTCCCCCCCCCCCATCTCAAGACTGGAGCCCCGATGTTTTTGGCTGGAAGTCGAATGCCTTACCGCTGGGTCGCAAGATAAGCTTTGTTCAGGTAATCCGCCTATTATTTTAGATAGTATTATAGATTTACACAGTTCCATACTCACATAGATGTATAAGCATATACTGGTTATCTTATTTAACCCAGGAAATATATGAGATAGTGTACCACTATCTCAAGTAATTATAGTCCAGAATCTGTCCTCATTAGCAAATGTATATTAGTATTAACATTGCATTATTTACTTGTATTTCTGTAGTAATTACTCATTGACAATGAACGGCACCAGTTTCTTGTATAATTATATTTTTTTCACTATTTTTGTTAGCCGTTCCTGACTTTCTGTATTCTGTGCCGTGCATAACTTATTTTCTTCGACATGCAGGGGGACTCGGGTAGTCCGTTGACCCTCATGAACAGTGGCCGTCGTTACCTGATTGGTCTGGTCAGCTGGGGTATTGGATGTGCCCGCCGCCACCTGCCAGGAGTCTATACTAATATTGCTTTGTTTTCTAACTGGATTCAGAAAACTATACAAACTTGAGTTTAGAAACTTAGCAACTTATTTTGAAGCGGTAACTTGGCTGTTTTTATTATTTATATGTCAAGTGTTTTGTGGTACTTGGTGCCACAGAAATGCCAGTCAGGGATGTCCTGTGGATACAAAGGATTTTTTTTTTTTTTCACACGGAGAGTATAATACCTTTATCACTTTTTAGTTGACGTGAGGGTGTTAGACCCTCCTGTAGTTAGACCTTTATTCATTACGGTATTTGTTTTTCTGTTAAAATTAATAAAGGTCCAACTTCTGAAATAAAAATCATTGTTTTTTCGTATAAAATGTTAATTTGCATATCTGTACCCCATTCACTGAAGTAAAAAGTAACTTTCTTGAAGCCACTACTGCCATATCCAAGTTTATAGATTGTATCTTGGGAAATCCTTTGCTTTTCAACGGGGCGTAAAACAGCTCTGGATGGCCAGGAAATGGTTGATTACTTAACGGGTCACCTAAAAAGACACGGAGTGTCGGGAAACATTTTCCTGGCCACCAAAACCCTACCTATCACAGTACAAACACTACACATTATACGCCCGAAAACCACAGGCAAACTGATTTGAGTGAAATACCCCAAACTAGCCTAGACTCAAATGTGGTTCCTTGATGTTGGTGAGGGGCTCTTGATTTAGGGAATTGGATCTGTGCTCCAGTTCCCCGAATTAAGCCTGAATGCCTTCCACATCCCCCCCCCAGGCGCTGTATAATCCTCCGGGTTTAGCGCTTCCCCCTTGATTATAATAATAATAGACTCAAATGTTATGTAAAAACTATTTACATTTAAATATCCATATGCTGATGTAAATTAGTTTGATGCTTTATAAAGCTCTGCAGTGTCTGATATGTCAGTATAGGAAAAATGCTAAATTTGTATTTTTCGTACCCAGTTACATTATAAGATTCGAAACAGCATCTTAGAGAGCAGTTTTTTATTCCAAAATATTGTGGAGGTAAGAGCTCCTCCATGAATATAAGAGATAGGCACGTTCGAGGTTTCTTCTTTTTATCCGTGCTTTATCACTAATTTCTTATTTTAAATGTATTGCTACCATAGTAAGTTTGAGTGTACCTTATTTTCCGACATATAAGGCGCGCTTTTTTTTTTTTTTTTTTTTTTTTTTTTTTTTTTTTTTACCCCATGGAAAGTCTTGGAAAATTACCCTGCTCCTTACATGCCAATGGTATATAAGCTCCTTCTCAGCACGTATGCCGTATTCTATTCAAGGCTTTGGGTTACTGGCAAGTGGTGTTATGAAAGGACATTTTCATATTAATAGTTTGTAATATTCGCAATGCTCCTGTGTCTTACTTGCCGGAAAATACGGTAATAATTTATTGGCCTTGCAATGTATCCAGGAGAGAGTCAGATCATCGTAACTGGAAGCGATGTGCAACTAACCCGAAATATTGAGGAAAGTTTAGACAAATTTCGATGGACTTTATAACGGTCCAGGACTCAAGGAGGGAGGCTCGTTGCTGGTAAAGGATTTTCATTCCATGTAATTGGCCCTACCTTTTATTTCCTCGGATCAAATCCGATTGCCTCCCATTCATAAGGCTCTGTAAGCTTTCAGCACTTTACTAATTTAATGATAAATAATGAAGTTTTAGAAGAAATGGAGACGTCTATAAATGCCTCTTAAAAACTGCGAGAGAGTTGTAACAATGGCACAGTAATGTTGCATAATTCAGTCACTCGAGTAAAGAGTCATAGACCAATGTGAAGTCTAGTACACGAAAGAAGTGATATAGTTAGGACACTATCACAATCTGGCTAGTCTGTCCTGATGAAACAATGGGACAGAGAGAGAGAGAGAGAGAGAGAGAGAGAGAGAGAGAGAGAGAGAGACCACCATTGTGGTAGCGATTCGTCCTCGGAAGTTCATAAGGCATACGTGAGGCCTGGTCATGGCCCGGGCCGCTGGGGGCGTTAACACCCGGATCACCCTCCAGGTATGTCTGGTTTTGAAAAATATATGTAATTTTAGGTGATCTTTCAAGGTGGTACTTTGATGCTAGTGAGGTACTCTTGATCCAAGGAATTAGAACTACCCCTCCCCTTCCTCTGTTCACATCTGATTACCTAATTCAAGCCCTGTATAACCTTACGGGTTTAACACGTGTCCATGATTATAATTCCTAGAAATCGGAGCTACCTTCCTCTTCCTCGGATCAAACTTGAGTACCTAGTGAGCAGGAGGGCTGTATGACCCTTACGGGTTAGCGTTTCCCATGTAATATAATATTGTACATAATTTTGATATTGCAGTAGAGGCTCTGAAAAAAAAAATCATGAAAATGATAAAATTAACTCAAAAAAAAAAAAGGTACTGAATATTTTTTACTTTCAAGGCAATTAATAAAAGTATTGAGAATGTGATATCATTTTTGAATTTGAAAACATAAATAAAAGTGTTAACCGAGCCAGGTATAATTTAGCTGTGATAGGAAGTTATCCTTATCAATGGGCGTTATTGTACCACAACTTGTCGTATTGTGTTCAAAAACCTGGATGATCCATACGGGTTTTGCGCACATTTTGGAATAATAATAGTGTTTAATAATAAACTTGCGCCAAACCTGTGCGGATCAAACAGGGTTGCAAGTTGTCTCGTAGCAGCCACCGTCTCTGAAGACTTTTTTTCGAGGTGGTGAAGAGCTCGTAATCCTAGGAATTTGAGCTACCTATTCTTCCTGCAGCGCTGTATGATCCTTGTAGGTTTAGCGCTTAGTAATGATGATCTTCCTGTAGAATGAAAGGTGACCAAATCTAATCGCCTTTCATGCCCCAGGCGCTGTATGATCCTCCAACACGGATTTAGCGCTTTACCCTGTGCATATATTTGTGTATGTGAAAACTATCCAAGGAGCTGGATCTCCGAGTCGTGTGTAAATACTGTAACGAAACACTTTTTTTTTTTGTCACCTATTCACATTGTATATATCGTGTACACACTTTCCTCCACCGTTGTGAATGCTTGTGTTTTGTAAATCATCTTTGTAAAATTTTCTGTAATTAAATATATTTTACAAACCGAAATTCATTACCCACACATTATTTCTAAGCTGACATTTGTTGGAATATTGAGAATTAACACACACCAGGGGCCAGGAGCTGAGTCTCGACCCCCTGCAACTATAATTACGCGAGTACACATACACAGAATGGGAGGTAATCACTTGATAATCACAGAAAGGAAGAGCAAACTCCTATGCAACAAAAGCCCGTCACTTCCCACACTGCACCTCTCGCTGAGGCATCAAAGGGGTGATCTTGATGCTCTTAAAGGACTACTTCAGGGAAGTAGCAGCTACCTTTCGCTCTTCAGGTTGAGCTTGATTATCTCCCTTTACGTAGGAGTTGTATGACCCTTAGGGGTTAATCGCTTCATATTATAAAATAGTGTGATACAAAGCAATAGACTTTAGCACTGAATTCATAAAAAAAAAACAGTATTTTTCCGTTGTATATTGGTGTGTGTACAGTGAGCAGCGGTGTATGTACAGAGTTCACTTTCCTAAAGTGTTAAAGGTAACATGCAACCTTAATGACTCGTGTAGTCATTTATTTTAACCTAATAATTCCACGAATGACATTTCCTGTCACTTAGTGACAGAAAATGTTGCTACTCTTTACCAGTAACGGAATTTAATAGTGATGCTCACACTAGGTGGTAAGTGTAGGATGCTCACACCAGCTGGTCTACCTACCTTGAGTCTACCTGGAGGGTATTCCGGGTATCAAAGCCCCCGCGGCCCGGTCCACGACCAGGTCTTCCGGTGGATCAGGGCCTGATCAACGAGGCTGTTACTGCTGGCCGCACGCAGTCCGACTGATCCGGCACCGACTTTAGGTATCTGTCCAGCTCCCTCCTAGTGAGTGTAGGATGTTCACACCAGGTGGCGAGTGTAGGATGTTCACACCAGGTGGCGAGTGTAGGATGTTCACATCAGGTGGCGAGTGTAGGTCACACCAGGTGGCGAGTGTAGGATGCTCACACCAGGTGGCGAGTGTAGGATGCTCACACCAGGTGGCGAGTGTAGGATGCTCACACCAGGTGGCGAGTGTAGGATGCTCACACCAGGTGGCGAGTGTAGGATACTCACACCAGGTGGCGAGTGTAGGATACTCACACCAGGTGGCGAGTGTAGGATGCTCACACCAGGTGGCGAGTGTAGGATACACCAGGTGGCGAGTGTAGGATGCTCACACCAGGTGGCGAGTGTAGGATACTCACACCAGGTGGCGAGTGTAGGATGCTCACACCAGGTGGCGAGTGTAGGATGCTCACACCAGGTGGCGAGTGTAGGATGCTCACACCAGGTGGCGAGTGTAGGATGCTCACACCAGGTGGCGAGTGTAGGATGCTCACACCAGGTGGCGGGTGTAGGATGCTCACACCAGGTGGCGAGTGTAGGATGCTCACACCAGGTGGCGGGTGTAGGATGCTCACACCAGGTGGTGGAACTTGACGGGTAAATAAACCAGACATTGTGTACATGCAGTATGATGTACATGCAGTATGATGTACCCGCATGACATTGTGTACATGCAGTATGATGTACCCGCATCTGAACAATGATGCATCATCATGCAGGTGAAGAAACCTTATTCCAAGGAACTGGAGCGATCCATTTGGATCAAACATGATTCCCTGAATCCTCAGGTGGTATATAACCCCTAAGGGTTTAGAGTTCTTCCCATATGCTAAAATAATAAAAAAAAAAATGGACATATAATGGGATGAAAATCCTCTTACAACACTAATAATTTATTTTGTACTTTACACAAATGTATAAAAACTTGTTTGTTTACAACACTAAAATCTATAACAATATGCAAATTTAGCCAGAAACAAAAAAAAAAAAAAAAAAATAGAAAAAATAATTTAACTGATAATTCTTGATAGTACAATAATAAAATATATTACTAAAAATGTAATAATCTATTACTATGTAACTATTATTACTACTACTACTACTATTATTACGGTAATGTAACTAGCAACAACAACTGTTATTATTCGTTAAACCCCAGCGTTTAATTACCCGGTCGGGTCGAGCACTTGTGATTATCATTATAATCAGAGCTTTGAGAATATACAATAATTTATAACAAAACACTGTTTATTGGAGTGCTGTATGACCCTTGTGGGTTTAGCGCTTAGTTATGAATATAACGCATATTGGAGTGACAAAAATTAAAATAAAAAGATATACAATTGTAAAATCCAATAATTCTGTGACCCCGTGCAGGCTTAGCGCTTCCCAATAAATATAATAATCCGATAATTCAGAGTCCAAACATTATTTATTATTTTTATTATTGAGATACAAATCCCCTGAGGAATGGAAAGGCAATCAGTTTCAATCCAAGAAAGAGGAGTACAAGTCCAAGTCCTTGGATCAAGAGTCCTCAACATCAAGGAACCTCCCTCTAGCTTCAGCTGTAAGGAATGTACTACCATAACCCTTCCAGAGGTACCTTGATATCAAGCTGGTCAGGAGCCCTTGATTCAATAAAATGGGGGCTACCCTTCCCTTCCCTTCCTCGGATAAACTTGAATTTTCCTCATTGCCTCGGTAACCGTGCGCGCACGCACGCACGCACACGCACGCACGCACACGCACGCACACACACGCACACAATAAGTTGTCTTAAAATATATTTTTTACATCTACTCCATGTTACCGGTAAGTTACTCTACTGCCACTACTGCCTCACTAGATAAATTACACACACGTCCAATATTTGGTTATCTTTGAGAAACGTTTCGCCCCACGGTGGCTTCATCGGTCCAATACAGAGAAGAATGGTTAAGGAAACCACTGTGTGTCGAAACGTTTCCTCAATAAAGAAGCCTAAGTTTCGCACGTGTGTCTAATTTATCAACTTGTCGGTTCTCTGAACCATTTATCTGCATTACTGATCATAAGTAGGTTGATGTTTCTGCCTGGTAAGTAGATTTACTTTTCCTGCTTTACGTAAGTAGCTCTGTCTATTAATCTACTAATTAAATAAGGTTGCCGCGTCTCTTTGACTGTTAACTCTATTATTATTATTCATGGGGGAGAGCTAAAACCGTAGGGGACATACAGCGCCTGGGATGGAATGCAAGACATTTAGGCTCGATTAAAGAACTCCTACTTATGTAAAGTAGGCCTAGCCAGGCTTACTTTCTAACTCAAGAAAACTTCCTATCGTGGAATGGGCTTAGCTGTTTGTTATTATAATAATTATAATGCCTATCATGGAAAAGGGAGGAACGGAGGGGGAAGTACCCTGATGCTGGAGAGAATGAACGGAGGGGGAAGTACTCTGATGCTGGAAGGGAGGAACGGAGGGGGAAGTACTCTGATGCTGGAGAGAATGAACGGAGGGAGAAGTACTCTGATGCTGGAAGGGAGGAACGGAGAGGGAAGTACTCTGATGCTGGAGGGACTGAACGGCGGGGGAAGTACTCTGATGCTGGAAGGGAGGAACGGAGGGGGAATTACTCTTATGCTGGAGGGAATGAACGGAGGGGGAAGTACTCTGATGCTGGAAGGGAGGAACGGAGGGGGAAGTACTCTGATGCTGGAAGGGAGGAACGGAGGGGGAAGTACTCTGATGCTGGAGGGAAGGAACGGAGGGGGAAGTACTCTGATGCTGGAAGGGAGGAACGGAGGGGGAAGTACTCTGATGCTGGAGGGAAGGAACGGAGGGGGAAGTACTCTGATGCTGGAGGGAAGGAACGGAGGGGGAAGTACTCTGATGCTGGAGAGAATGAACGGAGGGAGAAGTACTCTGATGCTGGAAGGGAGGAACGGAGAGGGAAGTACTCTGATGCTGGAGAGAATGAACGGAGGGAGAAGTACTCTGATGCTGGAAGGGAGGAACGGAGGGGGAAGTACTCTGATGCTGGAGGGAATGAACGGAGGGGGAAGTACTCTGATGCTGGAAGGGAGGAACGGAGGGGGAAGTACTCTGATGCTGGAGGGAATGAACGGAGGGGGAAGTACTCTGATGCTGGAAGGGAGGAACGGAGGGGGAAGTACTCTGATGCTGGAGGGAAGGAACGGAGGGGGAAGTACTCTGATGCTGGAGGGAAGGAACGGAGGGGGAAGTACTCTGATGCTGGAGAGAATGAACGGAGGGAGAAGTACTCTGATGCTGGAAGGGAGGAACGGAGAGGGAAGTACTCTGATGCTGGAGAGAATGAACGGAGGGAGAAGTACTCTGATGCTGGAAGGGAGGAACGGAGGGGGAAGTACTCTGATGCTGGAGGGAATGAACGGAGGGGGAAGTACTCTGATGCTGGAAGGGAGGAACGGAGGGGGAAGTACTCTGATGCTGGAGGGAAGGAACGGAGGGGGAAGTACTCTGATGCTGGAGGGAAGGAACGGAGGGGAAGTACTCTGATGCTGGAGGGAAGGAACGGAGGGGGAAGTACTCTGATGCTGGAAGGGAGGAACGGAGGGGGAAGTACTCTGATGCTGGAAGGGAGGAACGGAGGGGGAAGTACCCTGATGCTGGAGAGAAGGAACGGAGGGGGAAGTACTCTGATGCTGGAGGGAAGGAACGGAGGGGGAAGTACTCTGATGCTGGAGGGAAGGAACGGAGGGGTAAGTACTCTGATGCTGGAGGGAAGGAACGGAGGGGGAAGTACCCTGATGCTGGAGGGGAGGAACGGAGGGGGAAGTACTCTGATGATGGAGGGGATTAACGAAGGGTGAAGTACTCTGATGCTGGAGGGGAGGAACATAAGGGGAAGTACTCTGATGCTGGAGGGGAGGAACGGAGAGGGAGTACTATGATGCTGGAGGGAAGGAACGGAGAGGGAAGTATGTACTCTGATGCTGGAGGGAAGGAACGGAGGGGGAAGTACTCTGATGCTGGAGGGAAGGAACGGAGAGGGAAGTACTCTGATGCTGGAGGGGAGGAACGTAAGGGGAAGTACTCTGACGCTGGAGGGGAGGAACGTAAGGGGAAGTACTCTGATGCTGGAAGGGAGAAACGGAGATTGAGTACTATGATGCTGGAGGGAAGGAACGGAGAGGGAAGTATGTACTCTGATGCTGGAGGGAAGGAACGGAGGGGGAAGTACTCTGATGCTGGAGGGAAGGAACGGAGAGGGAAGTACTCTGATGCTGGAGGGGAGGAACGGAGGGGGAAGTACTCTGATGCTGGAGGGAAGGAACGGAGGGGGAAGTACTCTGATGCTGGAGGGAAGGAACGGAGGGGGAAGTACTCTGATGCTGGAGGGAAGGAACGGAGGGGGAAGTACTCTGATGCTGGAGGGAAGGAACGGAGGGGGAAGCACTCTGATGCTGGAGGGAAGGAACGGAGGGGGAAGTACTCTGATGCTGGAGGGAAGGAACGGAGGGGGGAAGTACTCTGATGCTGGAGGGAAGGAACGGAGGGGGAAGCACTCTGATGCTGGAGGGAAGGAACGGAGGTGGAAGTACTCTGATGCTGGAGGGAAGGAACGGAGGGGGAAGTACTCTGATGCTGGAGGGAAGGAACGGAGGGGGAAGTACTCTGATGCTGGAGGGAAGGAACGGAGGGGGAAGTACTCTGATGCTGGAGGGAAGGAACGGAGGGGGAAGTACTCTGATGCTGGAGGGAAGGAACGGAGGGGGAAGTACTCTGATGCTGGAGGGAAGGAACGGAGGGGGAAGTACTCTGATGCTGGAGGGAAGGAACGGAGAGGGAAGTACTCTGATGCTGGAGGGAAGGAACGGAGGGGGAAGCACTCTGATGCTGGAGGGAAGGAACGGAGAGGGAAGTACTCTGATGCTGGAGGGAAGGAACGGAGGGGGAAGTACTCTGATGCTGGAGGGAAGGAACGGAGGGGGAAGTACTCTGATGCTGGAGGGAAGGAACGGAGGGGGAAGTACTCTGATGCTGGAGGGAAGGAACGGAGAGGGAAGTACTCTGATGCTGGAGGGAAGGAACGGAGGGGGAAGTACTCTGATGCTGGAGGGAAGGAACGGAGGGGGAAGTACTCTGATGCTGGAGGGAAGGAACGGAGGGGGAAGTACTCTGATGCTGGAGGGAAGGAACGGAGGGGGAAGTACTCTGATGCTGGAGGGAAGGAACGGAGGGGGAAGCACTCTGATGCTGGAGGGAAGGAACGGAGAGGGCAGTACTCTGATGCTGGAGGGAAGGAACGGAGGGGGAAGTACTCTGATGCTGGAGGGAAGGAACGGAGGGGGAAGTACTCTGATGCTGGAGGGAAGGAACGGAGGGGGAAGTACTCTGATGCTGGAGGGAAGGAACGGAGAGGGAAGTACTCTGATGCTGGAGGGAAGGAACGGAGGGGGAAGTACTCTGATGCTGGAGGGAAGGAACGGAGGGGGAAGTACTCTGATGCTGGAGGGAAGGAACGGAGGGGGAAGTACTCTGATGCTGGAGGGAAGGAACGGAGGGGGAAGTACTCTGATGCTGGAGGGAAGGAACGGAGGGGGAAGTACTCTGATGCTGGAGGGAAGGAACGGAGAGGGAAGTACTCTGATGCTGGAGGGAAGGAACGGAGGGGGAAGTACTCTGATGCTGGAGGGAAGGAACGGAGAGGGAAGTACTCTGATGCTGGAGGGAAGGAACGGAGAGGGAAGTACTCTGATGCTGGAGGGAAGGAACGGAGGGGGAAGTACTCTGATGCTGGAGGGAAGGAACGGAGGGGGAAGTACTCTGATGCTGGAGGGAAGGAACGGAGGGGGAAGTACTCTGATGCTGGAGGGAAGGAACGGAGGGGGAAGTACTCTGATGCTGGAGGGAAGGAACGGAGAGGGAAGTACTCTGATGCTGGAGGGAAGGAACGGAGGGGGAAGTACTCTGATGCTGGAATGAAGGAACGGAGGGGGAAGTACTCTGATGCTGGAGGGAAGGAACGGAGGGGGAAGTACTCTGATGCTGGAGGGAAGGAACGGAGGGGGAAGTACTCTGATGCTGGAGGGAAGGAACGGAGGGGGAAGTACTCTGATGCTGGAGGGAAGGAACGGAGGGGGAAGTACTCTGATGCTGGAGGGAAGGAACGGAGGGGGAAGTACTCTGATGCTGGAGGGAAGGAACGGAGGGGGAAGCACTCTGATGCTGGAGGGAAGGAACGGAGGGGGAAGCACTCTGATGCTGGAGGGAAGGAACGGAGGGGGAAGCACTCTGATGCTGGAGGGAAGGAACGGAGGGGGAAGCACTCTGATGCTGGAGGTTGTGGTGTAAACACTGTGGGTTGAACGCTTCACCACGAAAAAATAAGTGTTGAGAATGCTTCTATATTATACATGTTCACTGAATTTGCATGAATACTCAGCTGGAACTTTTAAATTTTCAACTGTCTTAATTTGGGATTTTCTTAAAAGCCAAATACTACGGCATTTCAAAAATGTTTGTAAAATTCACATCTCTTGGGCAATAATTATCACAAAATCTACTCCAGTTATTTATTTTCAAGAATCTTCAAGACTATTATCATTTTGGTTACTGTAAAAAAAAAAGTGTAATGATTAATTTAGGTTATACGAGTGTGAACGGTGGTGAATGTTGCTCCTCAGTTCTCATGAGAACACAGATGGTGTTCAGTGGCCGTGGTCCACTGTTACAATTATTACAATCATAATTAAGCACTAAACCCACCAGGGCGTGGTTTGCTAGCTGCCATGCATATCTTGAGTCCAAACTTTTCCATTCGATATTTTACAGTCCAGCCGATGTTAACATTTTTGTTTTAAGGTAAAATATAAATTGATTTTTCATTCCTAAAGAAGTGAACATTTACTCAGTTGTAGATGTTTTCAAATATAAATAACCCTTGAGAGTTTAGCGCTTAGTTCTGATTATAACAATTCAAATATAAATAAGTCTTTTCTTACTTAATTAAAGGCATATCTAATGTCCGGTAAAATGTTTTGAAATTAACCCAATAAAAACTCAACGAAATTTGTTTTTTATTTTTATCGTTCATAAATCCTGCATAATTTATTAATCCCCTAAAGAGAGACGACTCAATACCACTATATAGTCTTCCAGATCCAACAGACTGAACTTATTCTTTCCTTCCTCTAATCGAGACCTAAATCTCTTAATTCCCAGTCCCTGTATGAACCTACGGGCTGAGTGCTTCCAGTAATTAAATTGCATCGTGTATCAAAGGCATTCTCATGTTAAGTGTTGTATATGTTTTTCTGAATTGCGATCACTGATGATAAAGCCGAAAAAAGTGCCCGTGATACCAACTGAGAGTCTGGCTGAACTAATGTGTGACCAACATGAGTTCGAATCTAAGTCTTGCTGCTCATAACCGTTGTAGTAGACACCTCCTGGTGCCCTAAACGTTGTCATCCAGGTGCTGCTACATCTCCCTCACACCGTCACTCTGGTGCTGCTACATCTCCCTCACACCGTCACTCAGGTGCTGCTACATCTCCCTCACACCGTCACTCAGGTGCTGCTACATCTCCCTCACACCATCACTCAGGTGCTGCTACATCTCCCTCACACCGTCACCCAGGTGCAAGATAACGTGCTTTACACTTCGACGTTAATCATTTTTTTTTTGCACATCTAAGTGAATTCTAGTCCGCATTGCTAAATCATTTTTGTACCACTAATTCTGAAACTCACGCGACTCTACGTCCATCCTTGAAGGAATGGGTCTTCATACAGGTGAAGGGCTTTGTATTCAATTAATTAAAGCTACCCTCCTTTTTTTTTTGGGTCAAATTGTTACCTCTAATTCCCATACTGGTTTAGTTGTTCCACTTGAACATAATAATCTATCTACGTGCAGTGAAATTACCATCAATTACCATCAACTTCTTATCTGCTCATCAGTCAGTAGGTCTTCTCGAGGTGTTTGTTGATCCAGTCGAGGTAGTCTGTGACCCTGATGTAGACACCTGGGTATGACGGCTCGGCACACCCGACACCCCAGGAAGTGATGCCAGCCTGTACCCATGGTCCTCCGCTCGTTCTGCACTGTAGGGGTCCTCCGCTGTCACCCTGCAGTGATACACAGTGCTGTAGCAGTTACAGAAGTACTATTATTGTTATCATTCTCGCCTCCGTACCATCACCGCCATCCCCACCACCACCAAGGTATGACATACGACGTAGGACACTCACCACACAGGGTCCCATGCCACCATCCTCCCAGCCAGCACAAATCATGCTGCTACTCACTGGGCTGACTTTCCTGTATGCTCGTTGGCACTTCTTATCAGGCATGACTGGCACCCGGATTGTCTGCAGCAAGTCTGAGTTACTTCCATCTAGGCACAGGATAAGTAGTAATCAAAATAAGTAGAGCGATAAGCTCTTGATACTTTCGTAAAAAAATATAGTAATAAAATAAGTCATTAATCTAAATACTGTACTTTATTTTAAATACAAAAGCGAACCTTTAATATGAACTATGAGTTCTTAACTGACAATTTTCTAAATCATTATTAATTTTCATGGTACAGTGCTAGACTCTTAGGGGCAAATCAGAGCCTGGAGAATGAGAGGTAATCAGGTTTCATCCAGGGAAGTAGAGGACAGCGCCAATTCTTTGAATCAATGCTCTCACATAATTTCTCCTTCATATGCAATACTGCATGTTTCTTCTTAATTTTTTTCCCTTCACCATGATGCTTATATATTTGTTGTACCTTCCTTTTTTCTTTGATACATTTTTGTTGATACTTACGCTTCTTAGTCCTTCCCCAGCCGGTAACAGAGCACTGGAGGCCCAGGAACGACATATTTCTGGAAGGTAAACAGATAGTGTTGACTAGTCCAGCATGTTCTTCGAGGTCCAAGGGCTTCCTCAGCTGTACTAAAGCGATGTCGTTATTCCATGTCTTGGCGTCAAAATGCTGGAAAGAAAAGGGCTGAATAAGTGATAGTTAAGAAAGAACGATATGTGAATAAATAATTATGAGTAATTTAAGTAAACCAAACCACGGTGCGAGCGAGGATTGAACTCGCAGCGAGTGGGTCTTATTAAAACTCCAAACCGACGCGTTATCCACTGGGGCAGCTGGCTACAATAAGATTAATCCAACTAGGTATATTTATACACCATAGGAAGGTTGGTATAGGCAACACTGTGACCACAAATGTAAGTTTTTACAGATGAATCTCTCGCCAGCGTTGCCATGACAAACTCTAGCTCTAGTCCCCTCAAAGTTTCCCAAGCGTGTAATAACTTACCACTCCTTGCACTGAACAGCCCACGTGGGTTCAACGCTGTTTGAGACACAGTACAAGTGATTTATGGAGTATGTCCTTAACCTCTGTCATTCATCTTTACCTTGTGTGTAATAATCTTGGAGACAGGGTAGAGTCTTGCAGTCTCCACCGAGAGGCTGATCTCTCCCACACGAACTGTCCAAAAAGGTGGAGGCAGCGCAAACTTGAAGATCGGGCTGAAAGGAACGAGGGAATATATATCTATCTCTTTCTTGGGGACTGAAATAAAAGGAAGAAAAGAAGTCACAATGAAAAGCAGAAAAGCTTTTTGTATGAGAATGGGTGGAGAAAATATGAGATGTTGAAGAGAACAATAAACAGAGGTTCTAAGGAGGATTTAAAAGCTGAAGATTCTTCTTTCAAGGAATTTGCTAATGTAACTGAAAAACTTCTTTTACACAAATACAAATCGGTGAGAAAACCCACTAAACTCATTCAGTCAATACATGACTTTCTTCAACACACTCCACACCATAACTATTGCTCTGACTCACTCGACGATGCAGTGAGCTGCAGTGAGGATCCAGGAAGGGTGGATGAGGGTGCCACCACAGTGCTGACCCAGTCGTCTGCCACTGTATGGGTCCTTTTGCTGCAGTGCCACGTGCCAGGGCCACTCCCCTGCCAACACACTTCTCCCACCCACTATTCTCATGTAGTAACGATGAGTATGGGCTGACTCTCCACAGTCTGCAGGAAGGCTTAAGACCAGTTAGTTGATAGCTTTATTTCCACCTCATATTTCCACCTCATACCCATCCTACGTCAGGAGCCGCCTCATACCTTTTCTATGAGGGTATGATGGGGAAGTCAAAAAAATTACAAAAGAGTATAGCGAGTCTAGGTATAAATTCCAGTGTTGTTCATATAATAATTTTTATTACAAATAACACACAACAGAAATATAAATTAATATCATTTAAATAACTGAAGGGAAATGCCAGAAATTATTGCTAGGTGTCGATTCGTACTAAAATTACCAGATAGTTTATTATCATGACTTTTCAAGAGCTGTGATGAGAAACGCAGTTATCGTCACTGGGATTGATGTATAATTGGTTAAATTTGGTTATCAAGCATTAATCTAGTCTAAAAAAAAATGCATGTAGGAGAAATTGGCTTAAGTGTACATAACGACGATCCGGTTTAGTTTTACGACAGCTTTTAAGAAAAAAAAAATTCGACATGTCGCCATGTTTGTTTATTCTGACGTCACGAGTTCAAACACTGTGTTTACCATTGTTTTAATATTTTCTTCTGTCACGGCCAGATTTGTTCTTATTTACATTTCTCTCACCGCTTCAACCACCATTTGCAACATCGCCTCCAATCACTACCCTAACCTGCCATACCTCAACCACTACCCAAATCACTATTTCAACCATCATATTTCAACCAAGACCAAAATCACCACATTTCAACCACTATACCTCAACCACCACCCCAATCAAAATATCTCAACTACTATACCTCAACTACCCCTGCCCACCACCCCAACCAACACGCAACCACTGCCAACAACCAACACGCCACCACCACCAACAACCACCCTGAATCAAGCACACAACTGTATTTAATTATTAACACAGTTCTTAAGATGCTCTTGATGAGCCAATTAAGCGAATCATCCCTTGATAAAGACCCTCGTCACGTAATTTTCTCTGATAAATTAGCAATATTAACCTCTATCTCTGCCCTACTCTCTCTAACCCTCCCCTCCTCTTCCTCCTCCTCTTCCATCCCAACCACTATCACTACTTACCATAACAACCACTATCACGATCACCCTCACTACAAATACCACGTCAATAAGGTCTAGGGGGATCTACGCCCCCTCCCATTAACTGGGTTGCGAGTTCGTTGAGTGAAGCGAGTTAGGGATAATTTTTTTTATTTGGCTAAATTGGATATATCAACTTGAGCTGGTAGACTTCTTTATATTTTTTTATCAACACATCGGCTGTTTCCCACCGACACAGGGTGACCTGAAAAAAGAAGAAACACTTTTCATCATCACTCTCTCCATCACTGTCTTGCCAGAGGTGTGCCAACACCAAAGTTCAAAAGCCGCAACATATCTCCATCCTTCCTTCAAAGCGCAAGCTCTGTACTTCGTACTTCCAGGACTCAAGTCCGGCTAACCGTGGTTGATATCGTCAAGTATTCCGCTAGGGTTCATTAGTTACGGGAACTTCAAAAGTATCCTCCAGCAGAACTGGAATTACTATTGGAAATCTTTGTCTCCCAGGATGCCCTATCCCATACACAGGATAAACGGATTTTCTTAATATCATATCAATAGGAGAGAAAGGAAAAACAGAGGGAGGAAAAAAATCCACCACATTATCCGAGAATATATCCTTACAGAAACAATGCAGATTCATTGTTATAATGGCCTTTCGACATGTTAAAGTTTTTTTTTTTTTTATGTGACCACGAACACATACACTAGTCTCGCGACACCAGCCTTATCCTTGAGTAAAAGTTCCACTTGCGCTCAGTAACACTCAATGTAGGCAGACCCAATATAAGTTTGGCTGGGCTAACCTGCTTTGCATCACATTTTAATTTATTAGAGAAGTCAGGTCGTTAGGCTAGCTTGGTAAAAAAATAAAAACTGAGCACCATGATAATTCACATAGCTGCATGCAAAGCACGACAGTCCAAATTTTGTTTTTTATTTAGCAAAATTGGATATATCAACAGTATGCTAATACAGACGTGAAGGGGAGAGAGGAAGTGATGGAAGAGAGTGAAGGACTGATGGAGGATAGGGAGAGATGGAGAGGAGTGAGGGATGGGTGGAGAGGAGTGAGGGATGGGTGGAGAGGAGTGAGGGATGGGTGGAGAGGAGTGAGGGATGGGTGGAGAGTGAGGGATGGGTGGAGAGGAGTGAGAGACGGGTGGAGTGAGAGACGGGTGGAGTGAGAGACGGGTGGAGTGAGAGACGGGTGGAGTGGAGTGAGGGATGGGTGGAGTGGAGTGAGGGATGGGTGGAGTGGAGTGAGGGATGGGTGGAGAGGAGTGAGGGATGGGTGGAGAGGAGTGAGGGATGGGTGGAGAGGAGTGAGGGATGGGTGGAGAGGAGTGAGGGATGGATGGAGAGGAGTGAGGGATGGATGGAGAGGAGTGAGGGATGGGTGGAGAGGAGTGAGGGATGGGTGGAGAGGAGTGAGGGATGGGTGGAGGGGAGTGAGGGATGGGTGTAGAGGGGGGAGGGGTGGATGGAGAGGAGTGAGGGATGGATGGAGAGGAGTGAGGGATGGATGGAGAGGAGTGAGGGATGGGTGGAGAGGAGTGAGGGATGGGTGGAGAGGAGTGAGGGATGGGTGGAGAGGAGTGAGGGATGGGTGGAGAGGAGTGAGGGATGGGTGGAGAGGAGTGAGGGATGGGTGGATAGGAGTGAGGGATGGGTGGATAGGAGTGAGAGATGGGTGTAGAGGGGGGAGGGATGGATGGAGAGGAGTGATGGTGAGAAAAATAAGTCTTTACTGAAACATGTGGTGTGTCAAACACGTGTCCACGAAGGTCAAGGAGGATGAAAAGCTTGGATGGTATGTCTCATTCGATCAAAATACCATTTTGTCTGAAATATAGTCCATTATCAAAGCAGCCACCAGCAAGCGAGCTGAAAAATTCTTATCACTCTGAACCCCCAGCAAGCAGCAGAACAACGTGTGGAACTGTTCACTTTCAGAAGAAATCCGGACAACTTTCTCGGGACATGCTAAATTTACTGACGACCTTGACTAGTACTACTCTGAATTTTAGCCACCACTTCCAGGGAACCAGGATTAAAAAAATCGGTTAAGAAATCAAAGGCACTGATGATTAGTGAACGGAACCCAGAAATTATAATTCGCAAGCATAACGTCGAACTAGAATGGATTGTCTTCTATGATATTCTGGTTCTTTTAGCAACATACGGCTCAAGTTTCGGGAACAGGTAGAATTCAACAGGCCACCGACCTACCTCAGAGTCACATTCATAGAAGAAATGATACACGTTGGTACTCATTATGAAATGTAAGATCGTGTATTTCCTGTATGAAGTTCGCTTCTCATTGTCTACAGTGCGCCAGCAATAATTCACATATCCCTCTCAAACAATGAGCGAATAGAGGTAATACAATATCAAGCGATGCGAAATATGCCTGGAGCGCTCTAGTTGCGGCAATAAATCTGTCTCAGGTTAGTTCAGCTCCCTTTTCTCAGAAGCAGAGTTGAATATGTATACATGTATATATGCCTGTATAGTGGGGGAATCCTCCATTGAAGAGAGACTCGCAAAGAAAATAGTCGTTCTCGGTCAAGTGAGATGTGTTGTCAGTCAAAAGAACAAGACGGAGAACCATCGTCGGTGTAAGGAAAAATTACAACCTTCACGAAAACTAATGGAAAAGGAAACTGACTTGCAGGAAGAGGAGTACATTCCACGAGCATGGTATCCAGAGAGAGCTGCGTCTCCTATGAGCAAATATCTAACGCAGCACAGACACCTTGCTACGCCAGTGTGACTTTATAAATGGTCCAAGCCGGACCGAAACGTCGTCATAAGCTCCTCTCTCTCTCTTATGTACGGGTTATCTGTGTACTGTTTCAGTAACGGTATTGTGTGTTTTCTTTACTACGCCATGCAAAATAAAACATCGCCCGACCCGAATGCCCCAAAAATACTATATGTAGAGTACTTCACTGTTGGTTCAGTGATTCCGGATAAAATGCAGCAGCAACTGAAATCCATCACCAAGGATTATCCAGGGGATTAAAACTTCCTGACTGCTGCTCATTGAAAACAAAATTTAATGGTTACAATCATAGCCAGAATTTTTAAAGGGGTGGACCGGTAAGCCAGCGGAAGGCCTCTGTCATATGACCAAAAGCTCCAGCTGCGGGTCATTACATGACAAAGACCCACGTCAGGAAATACTTGTCCTGTTTCCTTGACAAACCTTACCTAACCTACTCAGTCATACAACCTGAGTTACTGACGCTCCAGCAAACAACAAAATAAACAGCACGTTATTCTTCACGTAGAGTCCATAGTTGATCTTCAGTCACTCCAGCACTACCCTACGACAAATTAAAACTTATCACATACATCTTGAGCCTCTCATAGGCCCCTCGACGTATAGGACAATAAAAGCAACACTGAAGTGGATGCCATAATGGGTTGGCATCCGTGGGAACGAGGCTGCAGATGAAGCAGTCAAAATAACGACTTAGGATGAACATGTTCTTGTCACCATATCTGTCGTGGAATAAAACGCTGTCAGAAACAGGAGAGCATCGGCCACACATCAAGGTCAGAGCTGTGTTATACATTGACTTCACAGTGACAGCCCTCCACCTGACAACAGATATCAGCACCGAGTTATCGTGTTCGCATAACCATCATATTCACACACCTGTCATATTCGCACAGCTGTCGCATTCACACTGCTGTCATATTCGCACAACTGTCATATTCACACTGCTGTCATTTTCGCACAGCTGTCATTTTCGCACAGCTGTCATTTTCGCACAGCTGTCATTTTCGCACAGCTGTCATTTTCGCACAGCTGTCATTTTCGCACAGCTGTCATTTTCGCACTGCTATCATATTCGCACTGCTATCATATTCGCACTGCTGTCATATTCGCACTGCTGTCATATTCGCACTGCTGTCATATTCGCACTGCTGTCATATTCACACAACTATCCATATACTGCGCCTTGGCTTCCCTACTATAGAGAAAATAACTGAGAACGTAGCAAAAGTTGAAGAATTGATACACTTACGCAGCATATGGGAATCTAAGATTCCCATACGTTGCACAAGTGTCTCAATTCTACAACTTGTCGGTTTTCAAAACCATTCATCACACGTAGAAAAAGTACAATGTCAGAACGGTCACCATGCTACAACACAGGTATTAGTGCACTACCTGCTAGACTGCCAAGGGGCACTACCACTGCCACGTCTTCTGCTGCTCCCACCACCAACACGGCTCCAGGAGCCTGCCAAACTCTTTTGTATTCCTAGGAGTAAATGATGTAAGGATGTATCTAAACTACGATAATCTCTCCCTCCAGTTCCCACACACGAAAGCCGAATTTATGTATAGTTGTTGAATCGAGCTACAGAACTGCAGTATGAGAGTTGCTGCACACTTTTTGATGATAATGAGCCACTGAGTGGATCATTATACGATTAAAACCCGCTTCAGGGGATTTTTGCTTGATCGTAAATTAATATCTGGGTAGCGGAGCGATTGAGGAGGAGGGTAAGGGGGGGGGAGGAATGGGAGAGGGTGAGAGGGTAGGAGAGATGGGGAAGTGGGAAACACTCCATGATTTCTCTCCATTCCTGGTATGGCCTGAGGTGATACCAAGGCCGGTCAGGGTGTCAGAGAGGGAGGGAGAGAGAGAATGGGGAAAGAGAGGGAGAGAGACAGGCAGAAGTAGGGAGAGAGATGAAGAGGAGGAGAGGCAGAGAAGGAGAGAGGCAGAGAGGGGGAAAAACAGAGATGGAGAGGAAGAGAGAGGGATAAGGAGAGAAAGGGAGTGAAAGAAAGAGGGAGAAAGAGAAAAGTAGATAAAAAAAAGATGAAATGGAGAGATATGCTTGAACAGTACTTACGTGACATACACGACTACGTATGTTGTTCCAAGGCTCGAGTCTCCTTCGACCTGAGATTAGTGTTTGTGAATATATATATATATATATATATATATATATATATATATATATATATATATATATATATATATATATATATATATATATACATCTAGGTTTTTCTCCTTTTTCTACATAGCTCTTGTTCTTCTTTATTTCTTCTATTGTCCATGGGGAAATGGAAAAGAATCTTTCCTCCGTAAGCCACGCGTGTCGTATGAGGCGACTAAAATGCCGGGAGCAATGGGCTAGTAACCCCTTCTCCTGAAGACATTTACTAAAAAAGAGAAGAAGAAAAACTTTATAAAACTGGGATGCTTGAATGTGCGTGGATGTAGTGCAGATGACAAGAAACAGATGATTGCTGATGTTATGAATGAAAAGAAGTTGGATGTCCTGGCCGTAAGCGAAGCAAAGCTGAAGGGGGTAGGGGAGTTTCGGTGGGGGGAAATAAATGGGATTAAATCTGGAGTATCTGAGAGAGTTAGAGCAAAGGAAGGGGTAGCAGTAATGTTGAATGATCAGTTATGGAAGGAGAAAAGAGAATATGAATGTGTAAATGCAAGAATTATGTGGATTAAAGTAAAGGTTGGATGCGAGAAGTGGGTCATAATAAGCGTGTATGCACCTGGAGAAGAGAGGAATGCAGAGGAGAGAGAGAGACTTTGGGAGATGTTAAGTGAATGTATAGGAGCCTTCGAACCAAGTGAGAGAGTAATTGTGGTAAGGGACCTGAATGCTAAAGTAGGAGAAACTTTTAGAGAGGGTGTGGTAGGTAAGTTTGGGGTGCCAGGTGTAAATGATAATGGGAGCCCTTTGATTGAACTTTGTATAGAAAGGGGTTTAGTTATAGGTAATACATATTTTAAGAAAAAGAGGATAAATAAGTATACAAGATATGATGTAGGGCGAAATGACAGTAGTTTGTTGGATTATGTATTGGTAGATAAAAGACTGTTGAGTAGACTTCAGGATATACATGTTTATAGAGGGGCCACAGATATATCAGATCACTTTCTAGTTGTAGCTACACTGAGAGTAAAAGGTAGATGGGATACAAGGAGAATAGAAGCATCAGGGAAGAGAGAGGTGAAGGTTTATAAACTAAAAGAGGAGGCAGTTAGGGAAATATATAAACAGCTATTGGAGGATAGATGGGCTAATGAGAGCATAGGCAATGGGGTCGAAGAGGTATGGGATAGGTTTAAAAATGTAGTGTTAGAGTGTTCAGCAGAAGTTTGTGGTTACAGGAAAGTGGGTGCGGGAGGGAAGAGGAGCGATTGGTGGAATGATGATGTAAAGAGAGTAGTAAGGGAGAAAAAGTTAGCATATGAGAAGTTTTTACAAAGTAGAAGTGATGCAAGGAGGGAAGAGCATATGGAGAAAAAGAGAGAGGTTAAGAGAGTGGTGAAGCAATGTGAAAAGAGAGCAAATGAGAGAGTGGGTGAGATGTTATCAACAAATTTTCTTGAAAATAAGAAAAAGTTTTGGAGTGAGATTAACAAGTTAAGGAAGCCTAGAGAACAAATGGATTTGTCAGTTAAAAATAGGAGAGGAGAGTTATTAAATGGAGAGTTAGAGGTATTGGGAAGATGGAGGGAATATTTTGAGGAATTGTTAAATGTTGATGAAGATAGGGAAGCTGTGATTTCGTGTATAGGGCAAGGAGGAATAACATCTTGTAGGAGTGAGGAAGAGCCAGCTGTGAGTGTGGGGGAAGTTCGTGAGGCAGTAAGTAAAATGAAAGGGGGTAAGGCAGCCGGGATTGATGGGATAAAGATAGAAATGTTAAAAGCAGGTGGGGATATAGTTTTGGAGTGGTTGGTGCAATTATTTAATAAATGTATGGAAGAGGGTAAGGTACCTAGGGATTGGCAGAGAGCATGCATAGTTCCTTTGTATAAAGGCAAAGGGGACAAAAGAGTGCAAAAATTATAGGGGGATAAGTCTGTTGAGTATACCTGGTAAAGTGTATGGTAGAGTTATTATTGAAAGAATTAAAAGTAAGACTGAGAATATGATAGCAGATGAACAAGGAGGCTTTAGGAAAGGTATGGGGTGTGTGGACCAGGTGTTTACAGTGAAACATATAAGTGAACAGTATTTAGATAAGGCTAAAGAGGTCTTTGTGGCATTTATGGATTTGGAAAAGGCGTATGACAGGGTGGACAGGGGGGCAATGTGGCAGATGTTGCAGGTGTATGGTGTAGGCGGTAGGTTACTGAAAGCAGTGAAGAGTTTTTACGAGGATAGTGAGGCTCAAGTTAGAGTACATAGGAAAGAGGGAAATTATTTCCCAGTAAAAGTAGGCCTTAGACAGGGATGTGTGATGTCGCCGTGGTTGTTTAATATATTTATAGATGGGGTTGTAAGAGAAGTAAATGCGAGGGTCTTGACAAGAGGCGTGGAGTTAAAAGATAAAGAATCACACATAAAGTGGGAGTTGTCACAGTTGCTCTTTGCTGATGACACTGTGCTCTTGGGAGATTCTGAAGAGAAGTTGCAGAGATTGGTGGATGAATTTGGTAGGGTGTGCAAAAGAAGAAAATTAAAAGTGAATACAAGAAAGAGTAAGGTTATGAGGATAACAAAAATATTAGGTGATGAAAGATTGGATATCAGATTGGAGGGATAGAGTATGGAGGAGGTAAATGTATTCAGATATTTGGGAGTGGACGTGTCAGCGGATGGGTCTTTGAAAGATGAGGTGAATCATAGAACTGATGAGGGGAAAAGGGTGAGCGGTGCACTTAGGAGTCTGTGGAGACAAAGAACTTTGTCCTTGGAGGCAAAGAGGGGAATGCATGAGAGTATAGTTTTACCAACACTCTTATATGGGTGTGAAGCATGGGTGATGAATGTTGCAGCGAGGAGAAGGCTGGAGGCAGTGGAGATGTCATGTCTGAGGGCAATGTGTGGTGTGAATATAATGCAGAGAATTCGTAGTTTGGAAGTTAGGAGGAGGTGCGGGATTACCAAAACTGTTGTCCAGAGGGCTGAGGAACGGTTGTTGAGGTGGTTCGGACATGTAGAGAGAATGGAGCGAAACAGAATAACTTCAAGAGTGTATCAGTCTGTAGTGGAAGGAAGGCGGGGTAGGGGTCGGCCTAGGAAAGGTTGGAGGGAGGGGGTAAAGGAGGTTTTGTGTGCAAGGGGCTTGGACTTCCAGCAGGCGTGCGTGAGCGTGTTTGATAGGAGTGAATGGAGACGAATGGTTTTTAATACTTGACGTGCTGTTGGAGTGTGAGCAAGGTAACATTTATGAAGGGTTTCAGGGAAACCGGCAGGCCGGACTTGAGTCCTGGAGATGGGAAGTACAGTGCCTGCACTCTGAAGGAGGGGTGTTAATGTTGCAGTTTAAAAACTGTAGTGTAAAGCACCCTTCTGGCAAGACAGTGATGGAGTGAATGATGGTGAAAGTTTTTCTTTTTCGGGCCACCCTGCCTTGGTGGGAATCGGCCAGTGTGATAATAAAAAAAAAATATATGTATATATATATATATATATATGAAAATTAACACTGCTAGGAATCCCTAACCCTCCTCGCAGTCTGACAATTTATTTCAGGAGAAAGTAGAGTGAAAACGAAAATTTGGACAATCATGTGAAGGATTCCAGTGCATGTGGTCAGTAGGTCAGTGTGTGTGTGTGTGTGTGTGTGTGTGTGTGTGTGTGTGTGTGTGTGTGTGTGTGTGTGTGTGTGTGTGTGTGTGTGTGTGTTTGTGTGTGTGTTCCCTAATGGCTGTTACATCTCCCCTGCTGCATTCTATTGTTTATCTTCGTTAACAGGGTATGTACATTTAATCCAAAGTAACGTTTAAAAATATTGAGAGTGACACCTTGACGTAATTGCTCAACCATGGAGACCTCTTCTTGAGCATGTGATTTGGCCCCGAAATTTTCAGTCGCTGTCGATCGTGGTTGTTTTGGCACCTTGCAATTCTGTGTATCTTGGCACCTTGCATTACTGTGTAACTTGGCACCTTTCAATACTGTGTATCTTGGCACCTTGCAATACTGTGCATCTTGGCACCTTGCAATACTATGTATCTTGGCACCTTGCAATACTGTGTATCTTGGCACCTTGCAATACTGGGTATCTTGGCACCTTGCAATACTGGGTATCTTGGCACCTTGCAATACTGGGTATCTTGGCACCTTGCAATACTGGGTATCTTGGCACCTTGCAATACTGGGTATCTTGGCACCTTGCAATACTGGGTATCTTGGCACCTTGCAATACAGTGTATCTTGGCACCTTGCAATACTGTGTAACTTGGCACCTTTCAATACAGTGTATCTTGGCACCTTGCAATACTGTGTAACTTGGCATCTTGCAATACAGTGTATCTTGGCACCTTGCAATACTCTATCTTGGCACCTTGTAATACCGTGTATCTTGACACCTTGCAATACTGTGTAACTTGGCACCTTTCAATACTGTGTATCTTGGCACCTTGCAATACTGTGCATCGTGGCACATTGCAATACTATGTATCTTGGCACCATGTAATACTGTGTATCTTGGCACCTTGCAATACTGTGCATCTTGGCACCTTGCAATACTGTGTATCTTGGCACCTTGCAATACTGTGTATCTTGGCACCTTGCAATACTGTGTATCTTGGCACCTTGCAATACTGTGTATCTTGGCACCTTGCAATACTGTGTATCTTGGCACCTTGCAATACTGTGTATCTTGGCACCTTGCAATACTGTGTATCTTGGCACCTTGCAATACTGTGTATCTTGGCACCTTGCAATACTGTGTATCTTGGCACCTTGCAATACTGTGTAACTTAGCACCTTGCAATACTGTATCTTGGCACTTTGCAAGACTGTGTATCTTAGCACCTTGCAATACTGTATCTTGGCACCTTGCAAGACTGTGTATCTTAGCACCTTGCAATACTGTATCTTGGCACCTTGCAAGACTGTGTATCTTAGCACCTTGCAATACTGTATCTTGGCACCTTGCAAGACTGTGTATCTTGGCACCTTGCAATACTGTATCTTGGCACCTTGCAAGACTGTGTATCTTAGCACCTTGCAATACTGTATCTTGGCACTTTGCAAGACTGTGTATCTTAGCACCTTGCAATACTGTATCTTGGCACCTTGCAAGACTGTGTATCTTAGCACCTTGCAATACTGTATCTTGGCACCTTGCAAGACTGTGTATCTTGGCATATTAAAAAACATTTCCACATTTCTTAACTTTCGGTGTGTTCAGGACACAGCATAAACTATAATGTTCCTTCTAAAAAATTAAGATTTCATTTTTTTTGTCACAGTATAAAAAAAATTTGAAATCATTAGGTCAAATATTAGAAACACCTGAATCTTCCTCTCTTATTATTTATTGATGAGTAAAACACAAAGGCTAGATTAGTGTTTTTATACTGTGTTTCGATCATTTTTGTATCATGATCAGATCGAGAAAATTGGTCAATTTTTCACTCAACTTTTACCAAATTAAATTCTACGTAATATATTACATAAAACCATTATAAAAGTTTCAAGATATGTTTCTTTCTTTCTTTCAACACACCGGCCGTATCCCACCGAGGCGGGGTGGCCCAAAAGAAAAAAACCAAAGTTTCTCCTTTCAAATTTAGTAATATATACAGGAGAAGGGGTTATTAGCCCCTTGCTCCCGGCATTTTAGTCGCCTCTTACAACACGCATGGCTTACGGAGGAAGAATTCTGTTCCACTTCCCCATGGAGATAAGAGGAAATAAACAAGAACAAGAACTAGAAAGAAAATAGAAGAAAACCCAGAGGGGTATGTATATATACGCTTGTACATGTATGTGTAGTGTGACCTGAATGTAAGTAGAAGTAGCAAGACGTACCTGAAATTTTGCATGTTCATGAGACAGAAAAAAAGGACACCAGCAATCCTACCATCATGTAAAACAATTACAGGCTTTCGTTTTACACTCGCTTGGCAGGACGGTAGTACCTCCCTGGGCGGTTGCTGTCTACCAACCTACTATTAAACAAACTTAAAGAGAAAACAAGGAGAAGCTACAGACATCGACAGACTGCAAGACTGGTCAAACAAGCGGCTACTGGAGTTCATCCCTACCAAATGAAAATTATGGGACAGGCGAGAAGACCGGGAACTGAGTATAGTCTCCGGGGACTGAGGCTGCAAACTTAACTCAGAAAGGAAGACCTACGTAGGTGTGAGCATAGTGCCGAACAGATCATTAATAGCCCTAAATACGACATATTTTAAGTTTATTATCAACATTGAATCCACACCAGATACAGCTTAAAAACTGAATGAAGAGTAAAGATATGCAATGAGACTAGTCTCAGAGTTGCTGAGAATGAACTGTGAGGAGAAGCTAAAGTAATTGAACCTGTCGATATTAGTGGATTTAGGAGACATGGGAGACATAATGACATATAAAAGACTCGGAAGAGTTGATAGGGTGGACAGGGACGGACAGAGAGGCGGGGAACGTGCACAGTTGGAAGTTCAAACACAGATGTGTTCCAGGGATGTCAAAGTTTTTTTTTTTTTTTTAGCATGGGGATGATCAGGAAGTGCATTGATTTGAGTCCCAGGCGGAGTTGTAATGGAGGCAGGTTCATATATTGTTTCAAGAATAGATATGACAGTTCCCAGGAATCTAGGAAGGAGTGAACTTAGCAAGACAGCACCATTAAAAATAGGTTAGACAAACACATTAGTGGATGAGGGTGGGTGTGAGGTAGACTAGCCTAGCATGGGCCAGTAGGTCTGTTGCAAGGCCACTTTCATATATTCTTAAGACGCAAGAACCAAGAGCCTAGACTCGATCCTTCAACCACAAATAGGTGAATACAAGTGACAAAGAGCACACACACGGGGCCAGGAGCTGTGAATCGACCCCTGTACCCACAAATAGGCGAGTACACGAGTATAAACGTGACCAATCTTTGCACTATAAATCGTTTAACTGCTCTTGTCAGAAAGAAAACCGCTTTAATTACTTTCTCAGTAATTCTCTCACGTTTTTTGGGCGAAAATTTGGTCACTGGTACAATTTGTAAGGCAGAGATAAAAGTGAGGGACAGGGAGTAGGCGAGAACGAAAAAAAGAGTTGGAAGAGGAAGAGGAGGAGGAAGAGGATATTGAGATTGATGACAGTGATGTTAAGGAGGAGGAATGTAGGAAGGTGGATGATTGCTGGAGGAAAGGAAATACAAAAGAGGAAGAAGAGGGGGAAAGGGGAGAAAGAGAGAGAGAGAAGGAGAGAAAGAGAGAGAGAGAGAGAGAGAGAGGAGAGAGAGAGAGAGAGAGAGAGAGAGAGAGAGAGAGAGAGAGAGAGAGAGAGAGAGAGAGAGAGAGAGAGAGAGAGCGGAAGACATAGTTCCGCCTGGAGAACAAAGGGAGAAATGTGAAAGCGAATGACAGGTACCGAGCGTGCCAGGGTAAAGGTAGAGGGGAACTGTAGGGACTAGGGAGGAATGGCAGGGTAGAGGTAGAGGGAACTGTTGGGACTAGTGGAGGGTGGCAGGGTAAAGGTAGAGGAACAGTAGGGACTAGGGAAGGGATGGCAGAGTAAAGGTAGAAGGGAACTGTAGGGACTGGGGGAAGGCTGGCAGGGTAAAGATAGTGGGGAAGAGTATGGAATAGGGAAGGGATGGCAGGGTAAAGGTAGAGGGGAACAGTAGGGAAATATAAACACATAAGCAGTACAATGTGATCCTTTACTGACAACGTTTCGCACAAACAATGGGCTTTATCAAGTCACAAACAGATCTACCTGGGTGAAAGGTGCGTGAGTATTTATAGGATGAAGTCAGGTGAAGAATGCTGCATGTGACAATCTACCGAGTACGGTCATAGAGTAATACCTGGGGTAGCTTTGAAGAGACCTATTTGCTGCCGTTGTCCTCTTTCCAAGGAATGCACCCATGGCAGTCATCTGACACTAAATACCTATTTACTGCTTGGTGCACAGGGACAGCAGGTGTAAGGGAACATAACCAACGTCTCCACAGGGTGAATGGGAAACCAAAAAGCCATAATAACCTTTCCGTAGTCGACAGGCTAAATTTAAGGCCATTTCAACAAGCAAAGTCAAGTTCCAGAATAAGCGTGTACTGGGAGAACGTTTCACTATGATCTGATGAATCTCTACACCGAGCGAAACCCTCAGCACTCAGTTCACATACTGAAGGTTCGATTCCCGGCACGGGTTAGAAAGTTTGGATATATTTCCTTATACCTGCTGCCCCTGTTCCCTAAGCACCAGTGGGTGTTAGTACCTGGGTGTTCGTCGACTGTTGTGGGTGGCATCCCAGGGTGTAGTAGTATACCCTAGATGGAGGTCAGCTAAGAAACGAGCTGAGAAGGATAACAGCTCTTGGCCTGTAGAACTCATCAATGTTAAAATGAAGGATAGTGTATTAATCTTGGTAGAATTACCGACAATAGCAGCTTGACAAAGCTCTTGAAGAGCGAAACGTTGCCACAATAAAATGTCACATTAGTTGCACTTGTGTCCTTTTACTTAATTACAATTGACATTACATATAAATTATTAGTTAGAAATTATATTATAAATACTCACAAGAACGGTGGTTGAAAGTGGCGTAGACTCCTATAGAGGAGACTGAGCAGAGTATCACTACTGCTGCACCCACCACACTACGTATGGGCGCCCAGACCCTCCTGCGACCTCTCTGTCTCTCCTCCCGGATGCCTTCTGACGGCGAGGTACTCATACTTCCCAGGTCTTCCCCACATAGTCACTGATCACAATACTTTTATTGAATCCACTAAACTTCGAATTAGTTCATTGCGGGTTTGCGATGAATAGTCACTTATAGTGGTTAATCATTATGTGCTAAATATTATTGGTGATCCAGCAAGTTCACTGTAGTTCACCATTTAACTTTACGTAACAATTTACCTCTACCATCCACTACCAATTTTAACATTCCTTTCAGTCATACGAATTCTCAGATATTTAATTCAGAAATTAAATCATCCTCATTTCCAGTATGGCTGACATTAAATATCTTCGACTCTGAAAAAAAAAAATAACGCGTGAGATATTGAATACAATGCAACATCATGATAACATACCAGGAAGTGCCGTAGGAGTGGAAAGGAGAAGAGAATGATCGTCAAAGCAATATACATTTGATTATATTGAAGTTTATACATTTTTCACAAGGTGTTTCAAAGCCCATTTATATAAATTACATAAATGGCCACACATTCGGAAATATACCGTTGTTGTTGTTGCATTTGACATTTACACATATAAATGATATTAATCGTTGAGCGCTAAACTGATGTAGGTCATACAGCGGTTGGGAAATGGTAGGTATTTACGTTTGATAACAGAAAGAGGAAGGTAGTTTCAATTCCCTGGATTTAGAGCCCTTCACCAGCATCAACGCACCCCTTCCTCCTTCCCATGAAGGGGGCAGACATCAACATAAAAGACGACCCGACTCTATTCTCATTGAGTACCTTAATTACTTGTACAAGAGATGTAAAATACCGACGTCTCTCTTGGATATCAACCTTTATCAACTCAAAGACAACAGCTGGTAAAAACAACATTCAATATATAGGGTAGCAGAACTGCTGCTCAACGTACTGTACGTGCAGGTGAACGGAGAGAGTGAGGAGTGAAGGGTAGGTTACCATTCTACCACCTCACACAGGTGACTGAGCCGAAGGTGGGCGAGTGGTTACGCGAATCGAAAGCTACATATTCTTTGAAAATGGTTATTGTATTTATTATGACCAATTCCAGGTTTGAAATGACTGTGGGCACGCCCATTAGTGCTGTGTTAACCAACATATACTTGAAGTATTTGAAGGCTGAAGTGTTACAGATTATCATCCCTGCCAGTGACTTCTCCACGAGGTATGTGAAAAACATTCATCATCCCTCCTAAACGGCTAGAACTTTATGTACTCTTGAACAACTTGAATGCCACAGACTTTTATACTCAATTTGCGTACGAGGAGGAAAGCAATAACACTCTTGAACATTTTAATTTGTAAATAATCCAACATCCTCAAGTTCAATTTCTTCCTAATACTTTCATACAAGCCTGGAGAAGTGCTTCTAAAATGCTTGCATCCCAGGACAGAGAAAACTAATTAATATCAGGCTCCTCATCTTTCACACTTCCGCTGTTCCTGAAGCCCTCCTAAATTTGTTCACAAGACCAACCTCAAGAGACATCAGCAGAACCTGCGATGGTAGTATCTCCAGGAAAAATAATGCAGAGATGGAGTTTACACCACTACCGGTTGTGGCTACAACGTTTTTTCGATGGTGAGACAACCAGCGACTTGGACACGCGCACTGGAGAACAAATTTCTTTTTTGATCAACGACCCTTGGAATGCTTGGGCCAATCATCGTAACACACATCCCCACATCATGAAGTAGATTGAGGTGAAACTAGGTACAGGTACAGTATTTCAGAAGACAGAGACAAGCAGTGATGCTTAAATCAACCCCATTTACCACTACAAACCACCATCACTCAGAATATAGGTAACTTTTGAATCTTCCACCTATTGTACACCCAGCTGCGTGAATTGGGGTAAAGGTCCTCTCACCCTCGCTATTCACCAGCTGCGCTATGTATATTGCATGTTTCCCAAGTATTGTCTATAAGATTTAGTTAAGCTTAGGGTCTAAGCTTGTGTGTCTTTTACTTACGGCAGTATCCTAAGCAATAAATCTGTTAATTTTAATATCATACAAAAAAGTATAATAACTAATATTCAATATATATAGCAAATTTCTTAAAATTGAGTGTCCTAATCATCACAGTAATTAAAATCGTTATTATAGTGATAACAAATATAATAAAAATCCCAGATGCTACGGAATAAGGTAATGTTATTTTAGCTATACACTTGTTTGTTTTTTATCTAAGAAAAATAATAGATAATTAAAATAAAAGTTAATCAGCACGATTATGATTAAATTTGATTTTGATAATTTAATTATTTTTCTTCAATAAAAAAAACAAATGTATAACTGAAATAAAATTACCTCATTCCATAGCGTCTGGGATTTTTTTTTATTTGTACCTCTGAATAGTCTGCTTGATATACGGTTTACTGTCTCTCGTTCCTAAGGATGCTCTCCACAAGTCTCATAACAATCATAATTAAGCGCTAAACCCACTAGGGCCATACAGCTCAGTCGCCTAATACTATTGTTATCTATTTACCGAATTGTGAACAATAGCAATTAGGGAACGGAGGCTTGCCCATACCTCTCCACACTCCCTCATCCGACCGAGTTTCAAGAAAAAAAAAAAAAAAAGTTTGTTATTGACATGTATCAGTCGATGGACCCCACCTGTCGCCAGTCCAGATAGGATCACCCGACTGACTGGCTCTTGAAACCAGTCTAATCTCACAACGGCATTAAGACACCCTGTCTTTTTGCTGCCACATTCCTTAGCCTGTCTTGAATATTTCGTGGATGCTTTTACAGTTTTGAACTGCACAATTTTTCCTGCTTCACTTAATGATGTTATTCCTGGTGCATGTTACTTTGGTTCACTCTGTTGTTAACTACCGTGTTAAGGCTTTTTTAATAAAATTCATTCCGAGGTCAGTTATACCAGATCATTAGAAAGAAAAAGGAATAAAGACTGAGTGATTAACCCAAAAATCTTAAAAACTCAGGATAACCCAGTAAAGCCATTCAGTGTGGTTTATTCCCAATAGGTTCCTTTCGTCTTTCTCCATAATGTTGCCACCATCAGTCGACTAATTTCCAGGTATATATTTACTGCTAGGTGAAGAGGGGCTACAGGTGTTATGAGACCTGCCCATCCGTCCTACCACTTTCAGGGTTGATCCCGGGCCGTTCGACTGTGAGCTGAACCCACCGTTACCGAGCTACGAGACACTTACGAATATCTAGTTATATGCATATTCTGTGACAAAACTCGACTAGAACATGTATATACCAAAATTATGTTAATTTGGTATTGCCCAGAGAGCACTCTGAAGGGGTTACCTAAATTTTGGTTTTCCTTCCTCTAAGGTTTATGCTTATAACTTGAGAATGTCTGTCTGTCTCTCTAATTTGGTACAGTAGAAACTTATGATCGATATGAACTACTCTTGCTGCGGCGTGTACAGGGGGCTGGGATCGATGGATATGAGGGATACCTTTCTCGGATCACTAAGGTACAATGGGATGGCTTGTGGGACACTAGGGATACCTTTCTTAGATCACCAAGGTACAATGGGATGGCTTTGTGGGATACGGGGATACCGTTCTCGGATCTCGCGGCTACAGAAACAAGTCTAGTCATGCCAGTGACATTTTTAGTTTGCTTTTCTGCAACAGTTAGATTAAGTTTGACCTGACTGTCACAGTTACGAACATTTTCTCACAAACTATGATTTATGAACATATTTTTTTAAGCTTATAAGCTAAAGTCTGTCAGGTGCACAATTAGCAAAATGTAGATGAAAAATGTATCACCCCTAATTATTATTATAATTACGGGGAAGCGCAAAATCCGTAGGTATACACTTCCTAGGTATCTATTTACTCCCAGATAACAGGGCCAGTTAGTTTCGGGAAACTTAATTACCTATAAGTCCGTTTTCCCTCGCTCAGGATTGAACATAATAAGTCTTTCTCTTTCATTGAGAATCAGACGCGCTACCCATTGAGCGACGAGGGAGAGAGTTCAATAACCTCGCCCGTCCCCTCTCAGGAAGACTATCACAGGAAATCCTTGAGGTGAAAATCCAGTGGTTTTGCTCGTCATATAACACAAAAACTATACTGTTTAAATTCCGCTAGAAGTAAACTTGTCTTGTGCTTCTTATATTTGATATTAATGATTACCATCATGTGTCACCGGTACATGTTTATTTTGTTGTGTAAGGTGCAACAATGTGTGTGTGTGTGTGTGTGTGTGTGTGTGTGTGTGTGTGTGTGTGTGTGTGTGTGTGTGTGAGAGAGAGAGAGAGAGAGAGAGAGAGAGAGAGAGAGAGAGAGAGAGAGAGAGAGAGAGAGATACAAAGGATAGTATATTTAGAGAGCATTATATCTTAGGTATTAACTTGCGAGCAGAGTTGGAACCCAAGTATTAATATTCTAACTTGGCCGGAATCTCAGATGTTTGCGCTATATTTTAAGTTGAATTGATGGTGTTAGCTATCTCACACGCTGATGCATCTCACAGACCCTCGTGATGCGAGGACATGATCCAGTTGGAGGTGGAAATATAGTCCGGGTGGGAAACCTTTAATAATATAAATTATATATATTTATATATATATATATATATATATATATATATATATATAATATATATATATATATATATATATATATATATATATATATATATATATATATATATATATATATATATATATATATATGCCACAGGGAGAAGACTTGGGACTCATCCTCAATCCCTCCAAGTGTGAAATCATCACAGCAAACCAGGAAATAATCAATGCTGTGCGAAGAATCCTCCCAGAAGTCTCTATTACCACTCCGTCCAACATTACCCTCTTGGGAGCACCGCTGGGTCACCAGGCCATCGACACAGTCCTCAAGGACAAATTGAATGACCTGATGAGAATGGAGGAGAGAATAAGCAATCTTGATGCCCATGATGCTCTGTATCTCCTCACAAGGTGCCTTACTATTCCAAGACTCACTTACTTCCTCAGGTGTGCACCCTCTTTTGACAACCCAACACTCGACGAATATGACGCACACCTGAGGTCAACCCTTAAGAAGGCACTGAACCTGTCACTAGAGGATCAGCAATGGGATCAGGCAACCCTCCCAGTACGACTGGGAGGTATAGGGGTGCGCAAAGCAACGCATGTTGCTTTACCTGCTTTTCTGTCTTCATGTTTGGCTTCCAGTGCATTAGTCAAGAAGATTGTTCCCGAACGCTTGAGAGACATGGTAGGAGCTCAAGACCCCAGGTTTACTGAAGCAGCGATTCGGTGGGACACCCTTACAGATTCCGCCAGTAGACCAGCTCCTCCCAAAGAACACAAACAGTCCCACTGGGACTAACCGATCATGGAAAAAATCGCCAACACAATGCTCTCCAACGCCTCAGGAAAGGACAAAGCTCGTCTCCTGGCAGTGAAGGCACCACACTCAGGAGATTTCCTGTTTGCTGTTCCCAATTCCTCCTTGGGCACTCGACTAGACCCACAGGCCATTCGGATTGGTGTTGCTCTTCGCCTAGCCGCCCCCATCCTCACCGAATATAGGTGTATTTGCGGCAGGGCGACAGCTGATCAATTCGGACTTCATGGTCTCGTGTGTCACACAGCAGAAGGGAAGTATGCCAGGCATGAGGAGGTCAATGATATAAAGAGAAGCCTCGCCACAGCCCGTTGCCCAGCTCAACGGGAACCCCAAGTGCAGAGGTCTGACGGAAGTCTAAAGCGTCCTGATGGACCCACTATGCTACCTTGGAAGGATGGAAAGCAGATTGCCTGGGACTACACATGTGCCGCCACATTGGCAGACACCTACTTGCCATACTCCGTAGTGGAAGGGGGTGGAGCTGCCAGCCACAGGGAGACTCAGAAGATCCGCAAATATGAAGACCTTCCCCCTTGCTATAACTTCATCCCAATAGGGTCAGAGACCCTTGGAGCATGGGGCAAGTGTGCTCTAAAGTTCCTAATAGAGCTGGGTGAAAAGCTCATCATAGAAACAAAGGACCACAGGGCGACCAGCTTCCTCTTCCAGAGATTCAGTGTTGCGATCCAGAGAGGAAATGCCTGCAGCATTCTGGGCACGCGGCCCACCGCCGGGGAGCTGGATGAAGTATTCGAGATGTAGCTCTGAGTTACCTATGTTGTTTTACTTTGTATCGTAGTTTTGTGAATGTTCTGTCAATGTATTTTGTCTTTAAATATAATATAAATAAATTATATATATATATATATATATATATATATATATATATATATATATATATATATATATATATATATATATATATATATATAATATATATGAGAAAATGAGATGCGATTATTTAAATAAAATTAAACATGAATAATGGGAGGCAGACACTCTGGTTCAGGAGTTCAATAAACTTGGTCATATCATAAACATAACTAACTGGGAATAACTGGAAAGCAATCACGCCCATAAAAAAAAAAGATTTGGTGATATAACGTATCTGATAGTTGAATCTTGCACATAGTTCATCGAAGGTCACCTTAGTTAACGTTGAGGCTGTCCACGCGGTCACCCAGCCAGTTACTGTCCCGAGCGACTGACATCATCCTCAGGACAGCGTATTAGTCAGCACTACTGTTAAAGTTGAATGTCACTTAAGCGCGCACACACACACACAATGGGAAAAACCTCTGCGTCTGCGTGCTTCCACTACCTTCAACACTTTCCTCTGTACTGCTGACACCGCTGAGTTACACCCCATCCTCCCCCGCCCCCCCCAAGTCCTCCCCCAACTACCTGTAATACAACCATCCTCAGCGCCCTGACCTGAAGCCACGATTGCACTTCCCACTTTCTGGGAATTTTCACCCAGAGAAAAAAGAGTAAGTCGGACCTGACTGTCTCGGTCGTTCCTGAATGATCAAAACACCGTAAATAAAACTTCGAAAATTGTTGAACCGGCACACCCCTGTTGATGTCATTTTGCACGAACATTTTTGAAAGTTACGGATCACGGAGGAAAATTGATCAATTGTAACAGTAGCTACTTAAACAATGATGATAATGATAACTTTAATTCTCAATAAGATACACCAGAGCTACAATCGTAGGTTAACAGTGTACATTGTTTACAAGGAAAATCTAATATAGCCACTTGTGACATTAGGAAAATTTTTCACAGCCTTATACCTTCTGTTGCATTGCTAACTCAGGTTTATCCTCAGGGTAGACGTAGTCCAAAATCGAGTGATAGCAAAGGAACTCAAACGAGAATATTAGAAAGCGTGGCTATCAGTGTTTAAAGGTGAGCGAAACTTTCTGGGGCTGGAGTGTTGGCTGACCCATATCTCTACCCTCATTCCAAGGTAGGTTTGCCAACCTTAAAATAATATTATAATGTAATATTTATCATTTAGACCATCTATTATTTCATTCACAGCCTCTCATATTGACCCCCAACATTGTACTTTACATAGATAATTAAAAAATATAAAATAAATTTAAATCAGTGGTTGGGATGTTTTTCTAAGTGACCTGTTGTAACAGAGTATCCTGAAAGACTCGTGACTGTTGACAAGGAGAACAGTTGGCAACTATGAGGAGTACCGAATGTGCGTCCTTGCCGACTTTCTCTGATGATAGAGGGTCGCTACGAACCCTCAGCTATCCTAAAAAATAGTGACATAGCTGGCTCACACACCGCCTGGGGCCCATGCATCACCCAAACCACCCAACCTCCCAGCACTCGACTGTACTGTCGCCTCACTCACCTCAGGAATGAAGGAATCAACCTAACTTCAATTGTAGATAAATGGATCAGTGAACTGACGAGGTGATAAATTAGACACGCGTGCAACACTTGGGTATCTTTGCTGTGGAAATGATTCACCATACAGTGACTTAATCAGTCCAGTACAAAGAAGAACAGTGAGATCGGAAGGAGACTGAGGTAATCAGTCCCTCAGCCTTGAGTCGATGTAATCAGTCGATCGACTCTAGGCTGAGGGACTGATTACTTCAATCTCCTTCCTATCTTTACTGTTCTCCTTTGTAATGGACTGATGAAGCCACTCTAGACTAATGAAGGACTCGGTCAAATACCTTGAAGCTCCACGGAACGGGTCATCATATGTCTAAGACACACGTCAGAAGAACTTTTCCTATTTCTTTTCGGAAACGAAATAGCACCGTCATATAAATATATATATATATATATATATATATATATATATATATATATATATATATATATATATATATATATATACATATGTGTGTGTGTGTGTGTGTGTGTGTGTGTGTGTGTGTGTGTGTGGAAAATACTGCATACATTTTCCAGAAATACAGTAGTTATATGTAAAAAGATGGCCATACTGTATTTAATAATATTTATGTCATAGAAAACGGAAAGCCTGCATCTGCGCAGAAGACACTCGCCATTTTTGTTTGAATTGGACACTAACGGTAGTGTATAATGGGAAGAATTTTTCGTGCTCTAAAGGTTAAAATTGGGTTGACACCTCTCAAATAGGAGGCGAAATTGTTGGATGTGCATTCCTGCATAACTTGAGATATCAGGCGACTGGACAAGACAGTTCCAGGAACCTCAGATAAGTCTGTTATATTTAACTCTGGCCAGTGTTATTTTCATAGACAGTGAGGTTTTCTGAGTATGATATACATAAATCTCCAGTCAAATTGGTGAGTGTTATGATTAAGATATGTTCTTCTGTTGTATAAATGTATATATATATATATATATATATATATATATATATATATATATATATATATATATATATATATATATATATATATATATATATATATTTGCAATAAGATCACAGTAAACAGGTGATTTCAGAATATGCAAAACAACCACTCTGAAAGAATAGAGAAATTCCAAGCGCTTTCGTGACTACTCACATTATCAAGGAACTATGAAAGTAAAGCATCCAAGGAAGGTATATAAGGGGTCTGGCCAACACCTCACTATCAGATCCCACAACGGTTAAACACCTGACGCGCGCCGGCCCAACTGGACAGGTCCTTTGCACAACCCACCAACAAACTATTCTACCCAAGAAAATTTTTAAAATTATTATTTGTCCAGTGTATTATTAAATTCTTCCCAAATTCTATTAATTCTAAGTGGATCTAATTTATATAAACCAAAGGAAATATTCATATTATTGTCAAAACTGCTTTTTACGAAACAAGATTCAATTATATTCCTGTCGACCATGGACTTGCTTGATACTACTTTCTCAACTTTTTGAAAATCAATTGGATGGTTAAAATCTCTTACATGAATAAATAGAGCATTGGAATCTTGTCCAGTTCTAATGCTTTATTTATGTTGTTTTAATCTTAGTTCGAGATTTTTACCAGTTTGACCGTAATAAACTTTATCGCAAATTTTACAAGGAATCTTATAGACACATCCATCAGCATTTTGGGGGGAATTCTTTATCGAAAGTTTTTTTACTGTATCAAGATTTTTGAATACAACTTTAATATTAAAAGTCTTAAGAAGAGAAGGCATATCAACCAAGTTTTCATGGTAAGGGAAGACCAACATATTTTTAGTTGAATAAGGCTGGTTGTCCGTTTTTGGATTGTAAAAAGTATTTCTAGCAACTTTAAAAGATTTATCAATTACATTTCTTGGGTATTTTAAATCATTACCTATTTCATAAATTTTGGATATTTCCTCATCTATGAACTCAGGACTACAAATTCGTAAAGCTCTCAAAAATATATAACAGCCCGGCTGCAGTGTGGAAAATACTGTATATATTTTCCAGAAATACAGTAGTTATAAGTAAATAGATGGCAATACTGTATTTAATAATAGTTATGTCATAGAAAACGGAAAGCCTGCGTCTGCGCAGAAGACACTCGCCATTTTTGTTTGAATTGGACACTAACGGTAGTGTATAATGGGAAGAATTTTTCGTGCTCTAGAGGTTAAAATTGGGTTGACACCTCTCAAATAGGAGGCGAAATTGTTGGACGTGCATTCCTGCATAACTTGAGATATCAGGCGACTGGACAAGACAGCTCCAGGAATCTCAGATAAGTCTGTTATGTTTAACTCTGGCCAGTGTTATTTTCATAGATAGACAGTGAGGTTTTCTGAGTATGATACACATTAATCTCCAGTCAAATTGGTGAGTGTTATGATTAAGATATTTTCTTCTGTTGTATAAATGTGTATATATATATATGTATAATCATTTATTATTTTTAATATACAGCCCACAAATTTATATATTTAACAGCATTCCTGGTGATACATGTTTCATTTGTAATTAATAGGTCCAGAGCAACTTGTGGATATGACAGTGGTAGGTATTGAAGGGGGACATTTTTTGCGACCTAAATGTCCCAAATTCCTACTTGTCTAACTTATAAATAATAATTATCTTTGTTCATTTACTGTTATGTACATAATGATACATTCAGATAAATGTAATTTTCCACAATATATATATATATATATATATATATATATATATATATATATATATATATATATATATATATATATATATATATATATATATATATATATATATATATATATATGTACTCACCTATTTGTGGTTGCAGGGGTCGAGTCTTAGCTCCTGGCCCCGCCTCTTCACTGGTTGCTACTGGGTCTTCTTTCTCCCTGCTCCATGAGCTATATCAAACCTCGTCTTAAAACTATGTATGGTTCCCGCCTCCACTACGTCACTTTCTAGGCTATTCCACTGCCTGACAACTTTGTGACTGAGGAAATACTTCCTAACATCCCTTTGGCTCATCTGAGTCTTCAACTTCCAATTGTGCTTCTGTATATAGGTGTGTGTGCGTGTACTCACCTAATTGTACTCACCTAATTGTGGTTGCAGGGGTCGAGACTCAGCTCCTGGCCCCGCCTCTTCACTGATCGCTACTGGGTCCTCTCTCTCTCTGCTTCCTGAGCTATGTCATACCTCTTCTTAAAACTATGTATGGTTCCTGCCTCCACTACTTCACTTGCTAGGCTATTCCACTTGCTGACGACTCTATGACTGAAGAAATACTTCCTAACGTCCCTGTGACTCGTCTGAGTCTTCAGCTTCCAGTTGTGACCCCTTGTCCCTGTGTCCCCTCTCTGAAACATCCTATCTCTGCCCACCTTGTCTATTCCCCGCAGTATCTTGCATGTCGTTATCATGTCTCCCCTGACCCTTCTGTCCTCCAGTGTCGTCAGTCCGATTTCCCTTAACCTTTCCTCGTACGACATTCCCTTGAGCTCTGGGACTAGCCTTGTTGCAAACCTTTGCACTTTCTCTAACTTCTTGATGTGCTTGACCAGGTGTGGGTTCCAGACTGGTGCTGCATACTCCAGTATGGGCCTAACATACACAGTGTACAGTGTCTTGAACGATTCCTTATTAAGGTATCGGAACGCTATTCTCAGGTTTGCCAGGCGCCCGTATGCTGCAGCAGTTATTTGGTTGATATGTGCCTCCGGTGATGTGCTCGGTGTTATGGTCACCCCAAGGTCTTTCTCCCTGAGTGAGGTCTGTAGTCTTTGTCCACTTAGCCTATACTCTGTCTGCGGTCTTCTTTGCCCCTCACCAATCTTCATAACTTTGTATTTGGCTGGATTGAATTCGAGAAGCCAGTTACTGGACCACATGTCCAGCCTGTCCAGGTCTCTTTGCAGTCCTGCCTCATCCTCGTCCGATTTAATTCTTCTCATCAACTTCACGTCATCTGCGAACAGGGACACTTCAGAGTCTATTCCTTCCATCATGTCGTTCACATATATCAAAAATAGTACTGGTCCTAGAACTGACCCCAGTGGGACCCCGCTCGTAACAGGCGCGCGCGCGCGCGCGCGCGCGTGTGTGTGTGTGTGTGTGTGTGTGTGTGTGTGTGTGTGTGTGTGTGTGTGTGTGTGTGTGTGTGTGTGTGTGTGTGTGTGTGTGTGTGTGTGTGTGTGTGTGTGTGTGTGTGCATTCCGATCCTTGTCCTTACACCTTCACTAATTGGATAGATGGTAATCAGGAGGAAGGTGGCAGCCAAGCGTACGACACTGCTGGCAATGACAGGGAGTGGCAAGTTTCGTTCTTGCTTACAGGTTGGTTGTCTTGTCAATATTGGTTTTCTGGGCAGAGTTGGTAGCTGCCCTGGTTAAGATATTCTCCTGTGAAAAGTGATGATCCATACCTACCCTCAAGCAGCTAAATGGACGCCTATTGATCTCATCCCTTCAGATAACATTAACGCATCTTAAGCAATAGATACCAAGACCCTTCCACATATTCCCAAAGCAGCTCCTCCACACAGCTGGAATACTCGTAGACCTCCCACAGGGACTGATAAATGAAAGTTCCTAGTGGGCGAAACGTCTCTCAATAAATGACATAAACCTCACTTTATGTCTTATTCATCTACTTGTTGGTATATTTTACCACTGATGTGCATTCACAGACCTCCAGAAGAAGCCAAACAGAGGGGCCACTGTCCTAGATGCTCCGCCCACCATCACTCTATGGAACACTGCTACTGTTGGACAATGTTTGCCTAGCCGTGGTGGCTAGAGGAGGCTAGTCGGTAGCCTCATCAGTTATCAAATCACTGAAAGATTTCTCCAAAAGTGTCAACTTAATTCGCCTTCACTGCTATACAAAATTAGGAGAAGCAGACCCAGTTGACACTGAGAAAAATCAGATTACCGGTGCCCAAAAGAACTGAATAAGACAGAGATGCCGACCCTGTTCAAGCATTGAGATAACAGCGTCCAGTTAGGAAAACCAGGGCGCCAGCATTTCGAACATCAATGTCCGCGATGCAGAATTATCTGTCAATGCAAGAATCGTGAAAAGGTGAAATAGTAAAAGAATATCTTAGGCTGAAGGGGCGCGCGCGCGAACGCATTGATTTTTCAATGATCATTAGTGATGATCTGCCAGGCACCAAAATGTTTGTTCGTCTAACTTCAGCGCAAGATACCGTGCAAGTGAATATGGTCAGTGAATAAGAGGGAGTGACTGTATATGAGGGCGAAAAGAAAATGGTCCTTCTAGGATGATATCGCGTATTGTCAACAAATGTGAAAAATGGACACGTGCAATAGCAGGAATCGTTACTAACGGAAAGTTTCACCTGCTCTGCAGGTATCAACATTCGAATACAGATATGAATCACACTCCTGGAGACATCAACCTTGGTGGAAGGTGAAGTTAACGAAATGGAGAGGTCGATGTAATCAGTCCGTCAGCCTGGGTGCAGGATAATCAGTCGGGGCTATACTTTTTTTGGCATCACGTTATGTTGCTTAGCGTTGCACAGTAGCAGATTCACAAGAAGGGAAGGCGAGATACATGTTTCTCCTGTTTTATGGAGCTGAAACTTTTATGTTACTGCCGCCTCTAAACAACAAGAACGACATTTTTATTGTCTACTAAATTCTTCGTGGGTGAAGTGACAGACTTTGCATGGGTGAAACTCCACGGAAAATTAACACAATGAGTCAAACACATATATACGCTTGGCACATACATAACGCTACCAACGCATATATAATCCACTTAACTAATGTCATGCCTTTGAAACAATATCCAAGTTAACCACCAGAGACAGTAGGTGGAGACAGATATGGAGGAAAATATTGAGAGGTGTTTTCAGAAGCACACTAGCGAATCAAGGAGAGAGTAATTTTGCTTCACCTCTTGTAAAAGAATTTGCAGTAAGAAAATCTATTGGCATCACATGTTGAAAATTGCGGAGGCACAACCCATGCCTAGGCAGCCATATTTCCACAGCTGCGTGTGAACACTAGCTTGTTCGACCCTGAGCGTGCAAATCTAAACGTCCACAGTGGCATGCTCAATGCTCATGGCAGCACACCCGCAAATACATGAGTGGTAATGGCTGGATGGGAGTTAGATCAGCCTAATATTGGCCATTTGACCTACTGGAGCGTTCTTTTGTATTTTGTACCTAAATTCGTCACATCCGCTCAACAACACCGATATTTGTAGATGAATGGTTCAGAGAACCGACATGTTGATAAATTAGACACATGTGCAACTCTTGGGTATCTTTATTGAGGAAACGTTTCGCCACACAGTGGCTTCATCAGTCCATACAAAGGAGAATCTTGAAGAACAGGAGGAGAATGAGGTAATCAGTCCCTCAACCTTGAGTCGATGTGGTCAGTCCATCAATCTTGAATAGAATACGGCATACGTGCTGAGAAGGAGCTTATAAACCGTTGGCAGGAGAGGTGCAGCAGTCATAGGTGGTGTAACATTTGTTCAATGTTGAAGTAGGTCGTCTAATTCTTGGGCACGACCTACTTCAACATTGAACAAATGTTACACCACCTATGACTGCTGCACCTCTCCTGCCAACGGTTTATAAGCTCCTTCTCAGCACGTATGCCGTATTCTATTCAAGATTGATGGACTGACCACATCGACTCAAGGTTGAGGGACTGATTACCTCATTCTCCTCCTGTTCTTCAAGATTCTCCTTTGTATGGACTGATGAAGCCACTGTGTGGCGAAACGTTTCCTCAATAAAGATACCCAAGAGTTGCACATGTGTCTAATTTATCAACACCGATATTTGATTCCCAGTGCAGGCCTTATCTTACGTCCATATTTTAATCCTCAATGATATATGCGGGATCTTGTGAAATTTTGTTTTGTATGTTTGGAGTGTATCTCCCTTCCATGTATAACAGAGCGAATTTTATCAATTCAGCAGACTTCCTGCTCCACCAACACGAGGGAGAGAAAGAGATAATATACAGCCAAATGATACTGCTATATTTTGTAGGAAAAACATATTTGATTTATGGTTGAGCTCAGTAGCTGAAATCCTCTTTCGATGATGGGTGTAGTTCTAGCCTTCGAGTCATGCTCCCGAGATACATAAAAATGTCCACCTCAATATATCATGCTTATGTAAAGTAGACTTGCACGGTAAACACGTCATCTGTCTTCAGCCACCAAATGACTGGGACTACAGCACTTCGAATTCTCAGGGATAATTGCCTCATTCCTTGTTCCCTATCCCAGGAAACAATTTTGTCGTGTACCTGCCATAGCATCTAATGATATGATATTAATATTTTTAGACAGTGAACCGGCACGTCAGAGGATGACCTCGGTCGAAATACCAAGAGGTCCATCGAGAAATTTTAATCAGATAAATATTCCCACCGCCTCTTCTCAGAGTCAGTGCTACACGTGTGGTGAACCTTGCTGTTGGTTAGACGGCAGTGTCCCCCAAAACATATGGGTAATAGAGAGACACATAAAGCAGAAGACTTTATCAGGACAACGTTTCGCTCAAGAAGAGCTTCATCAAGTCATGGTTTCTTGAAACTCTTCTTGATCGAAACGTTGTCATAAAAAAAACAGGCTTGATCTGCTGAAGCCTCTATGCGTCCTAGTATAGGTAATGGTTTTGTTACTTTTTCTTCCTTGCATTTCGAGTCATATAAAGCTGATAAAAGTGGAGAATCAGTAATATTAAGATGGAAGAAAGAACTGCCTAGATATCATTTTTAATTCCTTTTCTTACAATTTTTCTTCTATCCATTTTATCCGTAAAATTGTCTTTATTGTCCTTCTTTTAATCCCTCGTTGTTGTCGTCGTCAATCTCCTCCTCATTGTCCTCTCCTCCTTCTCTTCTTCGTACTTTCCCACTGTCCCTTGCTCCTTCCTCCAAGCCAGCAAGGCAACAACGGCATTTAACCTTGCCAGTATCCAGTCATGTTCAGTATTCATTGTGATCCAGAATAAGTTTGTCTCAGTGTCCTCTCAGCCATCGCAGCACCAAGAAGTTCATCATCGTGTCTCTCTGTCTCTTGAGTCTGTTATTTCGTCAACACCAACAAACAAATCCTACTGTTTCAGCGACACCATGAAGTAAGATCAACTTTAAATTACTGACTAGATACAACAGGTGTAGATATGTGTCCTAAGAAGGATACTTCCTTAGGCACAATGCTCCTACATGATTATCAATAATTCACGCCATGCCAGAAACAAGTAGATGACCTTTATTGATGGGTAATCCTGACAAATCTTTTATTTTCAATTAAATTATTCTTTCCAGGCTACTTATAGACTTCAATTAGTTATAAGAATTACTCGGACATTAAGTTTCAAGATTCAAGATTCGTATGCTTGCCAGGGTCAGGGTACTAGGAATTAGAATCAGTGTAAGTGAGGAGGACATTTCTGAGTACCTGTGAGTAGTGTAAGACTTTCCCTTTTCGTGTATTATCCCACTTAGAGAGTCGTGATGATAATATTAATCACTTTATATACCTTGTCTGTGAAATACTGATACGTGTTTGGTTTGAAATACTAAACAATTTTTTTTTATTTCTGAACGTAATAAAGTACATATTTCTGCACTTGTTTAATATAAGTACACATACTTTTGACACTACGATTTTTATGGTCATCATATGAATGATATATGTACGTTTTACTCTATAGCTTTCTCTATAAGTCGAACCTCCCTATTTAGTAGGGTGGTTACACTAGCGGCTCTAAACAGGTTTGTCGGGGGATTGAACAATGTCTAGCTGCAATCACAACTAAGGAGAGTATTTCGCTTAACGTAAATATATATGTCGTGGCGAATTGGTAAAACTTGTGAATTTGGCTTAAATAGCAAAGCTCTTCTTGCCGAACAAGACAAGCAATAATTTAGCAAAAATCATTCTGAACCTAACGAAAAAATATATTTCATTGTGTTTGTTTATTATTAAACTATTGTAAACTTATCTAAAAGACATTTAGTTGGATTAGGCTAAATTAAATTGCGCTTGTTATAATAAGGCAAGTTTTCTAAGGTCCTTTTGGTACAAAATTATTAATTTTAAATTAATATAAATCGAAAAAATATATCTTTAAATGTATAAGGGAAAATTTTTAGAAAGGACTTAAAATTATATGAGTTCTTACTAATTGACCAGATTTACCTATTCGGTACGAAATATATATAAATAAATATATGTATATATATATATATACATATATATATATATATATATATATATATATATATATATATATATATATATATATATATATATATATATATATATATATATATATATATATATATATATATATGCTGAGAGTTCATTTTAGTTCTCATTTTAGGGATTAAATTGGTCAGCTGGCTGTGAGAGCAACGCGTCCGATTCCCGATTAATGGACGGGGGATCAAGCCTCCACCACTTTGCGCTGACTTACACGGGTTTAGCGCTTCATATAAAAATAATAATAATTGGGATTAAAGTATTTCTGTGTGGTGGTGAGAATCTTACCGTGCAGCCCTAATGACCCATGAGTAGTCGATAGAACATAAGAAGAACATAAGAACGAAGGGACACTGCAGAAGGCCTACTGGCCCATGCGAGGCAGGTCCAAGTCTCCTACCGGCTTAAGCCAATGCACCCAACCTAGTCAGGTCAGGTCACATTGACTTAAGGGAGGAACACGGCAACCGACCTGTTAGCACAAGCTATCAGGTCTAACTCACACCCACCCACATCTACTCATGTATTTATCCAACCTATTTTTAAAGCTACACAACGTTCTGGCCTCTATAACGGTACTTGGGAGTTTGTTCCACTCATCCACAACTCTATTACCAAACCAGTACTTTCCTATATCCTTCCTGAATCTGAATTTTTCCAACTTAAAACCATTGCTGCGAGTCCTGTCTAGGCTAGATATTTTCAGCACACTATTTACATCCCCTTTATTTATTCCTGTCTTCCACTTATACACCTCAATCATATCCCCCCTAATTCTACGTCTTTCTAGAGAGTGCAGTTTCAGGGCCCTTAGTCTATCCTCATAGGGAAGGTTTCTGATACATGGGATCATCTTTGTCATCCTCCTTTGTACATTTTCCAGAGAATTTATATCCATTCTGTAATACGGTGACCAAAACTGCGCAGCATAATCTAAATGAGGCCTAACCAAGGATGTATAGAGTTGAAGAACAACCTGAGGACTCCTATTATTTATGCTTCTTGATATGAAGCCAAGGATTCTATTAGCTTTATTGCGAACACTTATGCACTGTTGTCTTGGTTTCAGATTACTGCTAACCAGAACTCCTAAATCTTTTTCGCAATCCGTAATATTAAGATCTACATTATTTAGTTTATATGTGGCATGGTTATTGTCCTGTCCAACATTTAGAACTTTGCATTTGTCTATATTAAACTGCATCTGCCACTTCTCCGACCACTGCATCAGTCTATTCAAATCTTCCTGGAGTGCTCGAATGTCCTCGTCAGAATGAATTCGACGGCCTATTTTGGTGTCATCGGCAAACTTGCCGATGTCGCTCTTTATGCCCTCATCTATGTCGTTTATGTAGATTGTGAACAGCAGGGGGCCCAACACTGACCCCTGTGGAACACCGCTCGTGACGCTACCCCACTCTGATTTCTCCCCATTTATGCAAACTCTCTGCTGCCTATTTGTCAACCATGCCTCTATCCAGGAAAAAATTTCTCCTCCTATTCCATGTGCTTTAATTTTCCTCAATAGTCTCTGATGTGGGACCCTGTCAAAAGCCTTACTGAAGTCCATATACACAATATCATATTCATTACCATGATCTACCTCCTCAAATACCTTAGTGAAAAAAGTTAATAAATTCGTAAGGCAGGAACGCCCCTTTGTAAAACCATGCTGAGATTCGTTGATTAATTTATGCTTTTCAAGGTGGCTACGAACTGCCTCGGCAATTATTGATTCCATAAATTTTCCCACTATGGAGGTTAGGCTTATTGGTCTATAGTTCGAAGCTAAGGACCTGTCACCTGTTTTGAAAATAGGTATCACATTTGCCATTTTCCACTTATCTGGCACCATGCCAGTTTGTAGTGATATGTTGAAAAGATTAGCCAAAGGTGTGCTAAGCTCCTCTTTACATTCCTTTAGAACCCTTGCATACAGTTCATCAGGGCCTGGGGATTTGTTAGGTTTTAATTTATCTATTTGCCTAAGGACCATGTCACTTGTGACCCTAATAGTGCACAGTTTATTATCGTCCTGTTCTACATAATTTATCATTACTGGAATATCGCTGGTATCCTCCTGTGTAAAAACTGAGAGGAAGTATGTGTTAAAAATTCTACACATTTCCTTATCACTGTCAGTGAGCTGACCCGAGGAACTTTTGAGTGGGCCTATCTTGTCCCTGATCTTACTTCTGTATACCTGAAAGAATCCTTTTGGGTTAGTCTTCGATTCTCTTGCAACTTTAACCTCATAATCTCTTTTTGCTTTTCTAATTCCCTTTTTTATTTCTCTCTTTAACTGAATATATCGATTTCTTAATTGCCCCTCTCCTCTTTTGATTTGCCTATATATGCCTCTCTTTTGACCAATCAGATATTTTAATCTATTGTTCATCCATTTAGGATCATTTTTGTTTGATCTGATTTCCCTATTTGGAACATAGTTTGACTGAGCAGCTAGGACTATGCCCTGGAAAGCATCATATCGGCAACCATCACCACCTACCTGACCGTTAGTCAGGTCATTCCAGTTCAGCCCACCTAAGTAATTTTTCAGTCCTATGAAATCAGCCAAGCGAAAGTCAGGGACGGAGACTTGATTGTCATTATTAGGGGAATTCCATGATATATTAAAACTGAGTGATTTGTGATCACTCTCCCCAAGCTCATCATTAACCTCAAGATTATTAATTAGTGTTTCCCTACTGGCAAGAACCAAGTCAAGGAGGTTATTTCCCCTAGTTGGCTCTGTCACAAACTGTTTTAAAAAACAATCCTGGATCGTATCAAGAAAGTCACCCGACTCTAAATTTCCTGTCAAATTGCTCCAGTCAATCTGTCTATAGTTGAAATCTCCCATTAGCACAACATTTTCGTATGTAGATGCCTTACGAATTTCGTCCCATAGAAGTTTACTGCACTCCCTATCAAGATTTGGGGCCCTGTAAATCACACCCAAAATTAGTTTTTCTCGGCCCTCGAGAAGCTGTAACCAAACAGATTCAGTGGCTGACGCTTCTAATTTAATATCTTGTCTAACACAACAATTTAAATTGTCTCTGACATACATCGCTACTCCACCACCTTTCCTGTTGACCCTGTCAGTGTGGAATAATTTATAGCCTTGTATGTGACATTCAGAGGGCATCTCTCTATCTTTCAGATTGAGCCAGGTCTCTGTTATAGCAATAATATCTATGTTTCCTGCACTTGCAATTAATCTTAGCTCATCTATCTTATTTCTAACACTCCTGCTATTAGTATAGTAAACCTTAAGGGAGCTAGTCCCTTGCTGCCCTCTGCTGTCCCCCTTTGTTTGCTGACCTGTTCTATTGTCTTTATTTATAACTTCATGCTGAATGCCTTTTATACATTTACTGTTTCCAACCCTAGTGTTGCAACCTGCTTGTTTCCCACACACACCCATACCTCTATCTTCCATCAGTTTAAAATCATAGGCATTTCACCAATGGCCTTCTCAATCGAGTCTGCAAGTGCTACCACCCCTGCCCCAGAGAGATGTACCCCATCCCTTGCATACATATCATGTTTGCCATAAAAGTTGTTCCAGTTGTCAATGAATGGGATTGCAAGTTCCTTGCAGTATCTGTCTAGCCAGCAATTTACACCAATTGCCCTAGACAACCATTCATTTCCTACTCCCCTTCTAGGCAAGATGCTACATATGATTGGGATCCCTCCCTTAGACTTAATGAAATCTATAGCTGACCTGTACTTATCTAGCAGCTCTTCTCTCCTACCCTTCCCAATATCATTTCCACCAGCACTGAGACAGATAATGGGCTTGTTCCCATTACCTGACATGATATTATCCAGCCTGTTGACAATGTCCCCAACACCAGCTCCAGGGAAGCACACTCTATCTCTCATCTTCTTATTCCTATTACAAAAAGCACGGTCAATATATCTTACCTGAGAGTCACCAACCACAAGAATGCGCTTACCTTCATTAGCAGGGGCAGTAGTACCCTTACCTTCACTGGCCACTGAAGTACATTCATCCTGGAGAACAGAGAAGCGATTTCCTACCTTCAGATCTTCACTCTTAACTTTCCTTACTCTGATGCGCCTCCCATTACTGTGAACCACTCGCCACTTGTAGCAGGTGCTGGGCTGCACCTCACTGCTGGTAGCCGTTGCTACCTCCCCAACTACAGCCTCCTCACAGCAAGAGACAGACTGCACCTCACTGCTAGAAGTCTCATTCCCCACAACTCCAGCCACCTCACACTCTCTCCCAGACCCATTGAGGTGGACCTTCAGCCTCCTAATCTCCTCCTGGAGAAGCAAGACCTCCTCCTTCAACTCTCCAACCTCAGTTTTTAAAACACTGCAGAAGCAAGCCATGCTTTGTAACCGTCCACGCTAATCCCCAAAGCAGCGACACCCCCCCATTAACCAACCAACCTTTTAACTACAAGCAACGCAACTGATGTAATGCTGGTTTTTCTAAATTAGAGTTTTTGAGCACAGAGCACCTCAACATCAAAGCGAGTCACTCGTTCTTCACATGTAGTGGAAGCCAAGTCTCAAATCCTCTTGAATCAAATCATCCACATATACCCTTGACCATTATATCAATAAATAAAATAATAAACCAAAAAAAAAAATTACCCAAGAAGCCAAGATTCAACGAATCTTAAATATATATTTGACATTAATCATATATATATATGTATATATATATTTAGAAAACATATTATAAGGTTCAACATATAAGGGATAATCAGTGTAAAACGCACGTCTTATAGAATAATTAACATTCACATACTAGTACGCATTAATCAGAACACCTGCAACCAAATGACAGTATGTGTTTACATTCAGGTCTTGGCTGGTGCCGGCGTTAGTGTTCTTGATCATGGTCGCGACCGTCACTTCCCAGTTTCAAGCAAGTGAGTACAGTGCTTTCCGGGCATGTCTAGAACTCTTGGGAATATGACTAAGGGCTGTGAAATGCAGATACAATCGTAGCTCGGATCCACGAAACGTAGATAAAATAGAAGCTATTAGCTAGGACTGAAACTCAGAAACAATCGTAGGTAGGCCTCTGGATCGTAAGTAGAATCACAGTTAGGGATTTTAAGGCAGCAGATAGAATAGGGTCGTTGGTATGATGCTGGGATGGTAATTGAAATAGTTCCTAGGCTAGTTTTAATCGCTGCTATATGTATAATCTTGGAACGACAGATTGGGGGTCCTAGTTAGTATCTGGGACGGTAAATGAGATAGCTTATTAATAAAAAAGGCTTGGTAAGATGTTAGGTAGTGCTAAATTATAGCTAGGATAGTTGTAATTATTGATGTGGATATCACTTTTATTGTATTATCATTATAATTAACTATTTCATTCTTATTATTACCATCACTATTTCTACGCGCAGGCAAACACGACATCTCTAAGATCTGCAAGAGGATGAGGATCAACTGCTCCTTCAGGATCCCTCATATATGTTGTGTTTTTGGAAGAAGTCCCCAGGTGACCTACGGTAAATCCTCTGCAAGCCAACGTTGACCGACCTTTGACTAAGCGTTTGCTGGACACCACCAGGATGATGCATTTTTAGGCATTAATTTGTGGGGAGATGTATGCCCATAAAAGTCCTATCAGCAAGCCCTTATGTTCATTATTGCTTATAAGTAATCGTACGCACCTGCGTGTATAACTCTACCAAGTAAGCTATTTTTATATGAAAGCTCTATCGTTCTTTCCCTGGAATATGAAAGATCATGGGAATGAGTCTTGAAATCTGCTCTCTTTCGTTGCCCAGCGGTGAGAGTAGCCACTCTCATTGCTGAGGTCCAGGTAACAAACCCTGGAGATTAACATAAAAAAATTAGAGGCCTGGGTAGCCGAGACGGTAGACAGACTCACTTTCAATTTACGGACTGCGCTTCGAGTAACTCATCCAACCATTTGTTTATTATAGCACTGGTCGCCGTTGCCCAACGGCGAGAGTAGCCACTCTCATTGCTGAGGTCCAGGTAACAAACCCTGGAGAGTAACATAAAAATTCCAGTGAGAGAGAGGAATGAGCTAGCTTCTTATAGAAGTGCGAGGCTTCAGCAAGGTAGAGTAAAGCATGGGATTCTTTGAACTTTTTTCTTTCAGTAACATTGAACAAAAATTTGGTGGCGGGATGATCTCCAGACTCTTCATCAAAACTTTATAGTTATAGTCTTTCACACCTTTATAATTTCTTTCTGAATTTGTAACAAAAAAATGTAAACTATCACATTAAAAATCTTATAAAACCGAGGAATTTTATTTAATTTTCGAAAAATATCGTCTTCCTCCCCCATGGGGAGGTGATCCTTAATAATCGTTCGATTTAAAACGTGTGTGTCTACCTCGTTACATTTTAATCTCGTGTGTTTTCTCGGCCAAAATTATAGCATCAAAACTCCAACCCAATGGCATGTTTTGTTGGTTTATTTCCCGCATTCGGTTTAAGCGGGCTAATTTTGGTTAACCCAACTTAAGTTAATGTAGCCTAAAGTAAAGAAACTTGACTTGAAAAAAGTATGATATGACAGGAGCTGAATAAACAGCGGATAATGTGTTTCTTTTTCTAAATCACATTGAAACACAGGAGCTGTAACGCTTTGTAAACAAAAGTTTTAAAGAAGAGGATACAATGAGAGAGCAGAGAGACACTTGTTGACCCTTTGCAAGTAAGAGTGAGGTAGGGATGACGGGTTTGAAGACACCTAATGACCCTGTACTAAGAGGGGGTGGGGTGGGGAAGATGGATATTGAGTCACATTATAACCCTGTGCTAGGAGGGGGTGGGGTAAGGAGGGGAAATGGGTGTTGCATATTAAGGAAGAGCAGGACGGTGTCGGTCTCAGAGATGACACAGCCTCCAGCGCTGTGCTGCGTCACAAGGCAGGACTAGAGCCTCTACCTGCAGCAAGACAGCATCTACCGCTGTGCTGCATAGCAAGCTGCTGCAGGAACATAGCTTCTACCTTTAGGTAAGACACCTGGATAACTTCTCTCTCGTAATATTAACATAGCTGAGTACAACCAGTTAGCGTGTGTCAGGTGGTTAGCGTACGGAGGCTAAAGCCTATATCACCCCTTGCTTTATATGAACTCTCACGGGTTTACTGATTCGCACAATGAATTCAATACCTTGTCTTAACAGACGTATTTCCTTGGCCACATTATTATACAGTACAATACAATACAATACTTTATTTGGACATGATACACAGTTGTACAAGGAATTATAGTTTGGTAGACATGACAAAAGCCCCTTGTATGCAGAGCATTATGGGCAGGCTTAAAATTAACGTAAAATTAATGATATATTCAGTGGTAAAAATTATAGCAAACAAAATACAATATGAAGTGCAAATGAGTATTTTAAACAATGAAATTTGAACATTTTAGTTAAGAAGTATTATAGCTGTACAGATTTGTAGCATAACAATATATAACAAAATGATCACTATACTATTTGAAGTGCAGAAACAGGTCATATGGTCATTAGATAAGTTACTGCGCATTCAAGAGAATGGATTATTCTATTAGGTAATGTAATTAAAAAAAAAACAGAGTTTGATAGGGTCACAGGTTAAACTTTTATGAAATACAGTTATTCTATATTTATTTAGTTGTGGGTGAGTAAGTGGTTTTTAAGAAGAGTCTTGAATTGATAAACAGTGTTTCTTTTGTATTCACAGGTAATGAATTCCAGATTTTTGAGCCTCTTATGTGCACTGAGTTTTTAGATAGTGTGAGATGGACACGGGGAACATCAGAGAGTGATCTGTGCCTTGTGTTATGGTCATGTGTTCTGTTTAGGTTGGTAAAGAGAAGTTTGAGGGGAGGATTTATACCTGAGTTTATTGTTCTATGTATATAGTAGGCACAATAATAAGTATGGATGTTTTGTACAGTGAGTAAGTTTAGACTTTTGAATATTGGTGGAGTATCTGCCTGGAGTGGGAATTTGTTATCATTCTGACTGCAGCCTTTTGTTGGGTAATTAATGATCTGAGATGATTTATTGTTGTTGAGCCCCATGCACAGATTCAATAGGTGAAATAGGGGTAAATGAGTGAGTGATATAGGGCCAGGAGAGCTGATTGTGGAACATAGTACCGTATCTTCGACAGTAGGCCTACGGCCTTGGAGATTTTCTTCGAAATTTGTTGTACATAAGAACATAAGAACATAAGAACGAAGGAACACTGCAGAAGGCCTACTGACCCATGTGAGGCAGGTCCAAGTCTCCTACCGGCTTAAGCCAATGCACCCAACCTAGTCAGGTCAGGTCACATTGACTTAAGGGAGGAACACGGCAACCGACCTGGTAGCACAAGCTATCAGGTCCAACTCACACCCACCCACATCCACTCATGTATTTATCCAACCTATTTTTAAAGCTACACAACGTTATGGCCTCTATAACTGTACTCGGGAGTTTGTTCCACTCATCCACAACTCTATTACCAAACCAGTACTTTCCTATATCCTTCCTGAATCTGAATTTTTCCAACTTAAAACCATTGCTGCGAGTCCTATCTAGACTAGATATTTTCAGCACACTATTTACATCCCCTTTATTTATTCCTGTCTTCCATTTATACACCTCAATCATATCCCCCCTAATTCTACGTCTTTCTAGAGAGTGCAGATTCAGGGCCCTTAGTCTATCCTCATAGGGAAGGTTTCTGATACATGGGATCAACTTTGTCATCCTCCTTTGTACATTTTCCAGAGACTTTATATCCATTCTGTAATACGGTGACCAAAACGGTGCAGCATAATCTAAATGAGGCCTAACCAAGGATGTATAGAGTTGAAGAACAACCTGAGGACTCCTATTATTTATGCTTCTTGATATGAAGCCAAGGATTCTATTAGCTTTATTGCGAACACTTATGCACTGTTGTCTTGGAGATAAAACACCTCAATTATTGGGAGCGCTTGAGGTTCCTAAACCTGTATTCCCTGGAACGCAGGAGGGAGAGATACATGATTATATACACCTGGAAAATCCTAGAGGGACTAGTACCGAACTTGCACACGAAAATCACCCACTACGAAAGCAAAAGACTTGGCAGACGATGCACCATCCCCCCAATGAAAAGCAGGGGTGTCACTAGCACGTTAAGAGACCATACAATAAGTGTCAGGGGCCCGAGACTGTTCAACTGCCTCCCAGCACACATAAGGGGGGATTACCAACAGACCCCCTGGCAGTCTTCAAGCTGGCACTGGACAAGCACCTAAAGTCAGTTCCGGATCAGCCGGGCTGTGGCTCGTATGTTGGTTTGCGTGCAGCCAGCAGCAACAGCCTGGTTGATCAGGCTCTGATCCACCAGGAGGCCTGGTCTCAGACCGGGCCGCGGGGGCGTTGACCCCCGGAACTCTCTCCAGGTAAACTCCAGGTAAACCAGAACTCCTAAATCTTTTTCGCAATCCGTAATATTAAGATCTACATTATTTAGTTTATATGTGGCATGGTTATTGTCCTGTCCAACATTTAGAACTTTGCATTTGTCTATATTAAACTGCATCTGCCACTTCTCCGACCACTGCATCAGTCTATTCAAATCTTCCTAGAGTGCTCGAATGTCCTCGTCAGAATGAATTCGACGGCCTATTTTGGTGTCATCGGCAAACTTGCCGATGTCGCTCTTTATGCCCTCATCTATGTCGTTTATGTAGATTGTGAACAGCAGGGGGCCCAACACCGACCCCTGTGGAACACCGCTCGTGACGCTTCCCCACTTTGATTTCTCCCCATTTATGCAAACTCTCTGCTGCCTATTTGTCAACCATGCCTCTCTCCAGGAAAAAATTTCTCCTCCTATTCCATGTGCTTTAATTTTCCTCAATAGTCTCTGATGTGGGACCCTGTCAAAAGCTTTACTGAAGTCCATATACACAATATCATATTCATTACCATGATCTACCTCCTCAAATACCTTAGTGAAAAAAGTTAATAAATTCGTAAGGCAGGAACGCCCCTTTGTAAAACCATGGTGAGATTCGTTGATTAATTTATGCTTTTCAAGGTGGCTACGAACTGTCTCGGCAATTATTGATTCCATAAATTTTCCCACTATGGAGGTTAGGCTTATTGGTCTATAGTTCGAAGCTAAGGACCTGTCACCTGTTTTGAAAATAGGCATCACATTTGCCATTTTCCACTTATCTGGTACCATGCCAGTTTGTAGTGATATGTTGAAAAGATTAGCCAAAGGTGTGCTAAGCTCCTCTTTACATTCCTTTAGAACCCTTGCATACAGTTCATCAGGGCCTGGGGATTTGTTAGGTTTTAATTTATCTATTTGCCTAAGGACCATGTCACTTGTGACTCTAATCGTGCACAGTTTATTATCGTCCTGTTCTACATAATTTATCATTACTGGAATATCGCTGGTATCCTCCTGTGTAAAAACTGAGAGGAAGTATGTGTTAAAAATTCTACACATTTCCTTATCACTGTCAGTGAGCTGACCCGAGGAACTTTTGAGTGGGCCTATCTTGTCCCTGATCTTACTTCTGTATATCTGAAAGAATCCTTTTGGGTTAGTCTTCGATTCTCTTGCAACTTTAACCTCATAATCTCTTTTTGCTTTTCTAATTCCCTTTTTTATTTCTCTCTTTAACTGAATATATCGATTTCTTAATTGCCCCCTCTCCTCCTTTGATTTGCCTATATATGCCTCTCTTTTGACCAATCAGATATTTAAATCTATTGTTCATCCATTTAGGATCATTTTTGTTTGATCTGATTTCCCTATTTGGAACATAATTTGACTGAGCAGCTAGAACTATGCCCTGGAAAGCATCATATCGGCAACCATCACCACCTACCTGACCCTTAGTCAGGTCATTCCAGTTCAGCCCACCTAAGTAATTTTTCAGTCCTATGAAATCAGCCAAGCGAAAGTCAGGGACGGAGACTTGACTGCCATTATTAGGGGAATTCCATGATATATTAAAACTGAGTGATTTGTGATCACTTTCCCCAAGCTCATCATTAACCTCAAGATTATTAATTAGTGTTTCCCTACTGGCAAGAACCAAGTCAAGGAGGTTATTTCCCCTAGTTAGCTCTGTCACAAACTGTTTTAAAAAAACAATCCTGGATCGTATCAAGAAAGTCACCTGACTCTAAATTTCCTGTCAAATTGCTCCAGTCAGTCTGTCTATAGTTGAAATCTCCCATTAGCACAACATTTTCGTATGTAGATGCCTTACGAATTTCGTTCCATAGAAGTTTACTGCACTCCCTATCAAGATTTGGGGTCCTGTAAATCACACCTAAAATTAGTTTTTCTCGGCCCTCGAGAAGCTGTAACCAAACAGATTCAGTGGCTGACGCTTCTAATTTAATATCTTGTCTAACACAACAATTTAAATTGTCTCTGACATACATCGCTACTCCACCACCTTTCCTGTTGACCCTGTCAGTGCGGAATAATTTATAGCCTTGTATGTGACATTCAGAGGGCATCTCTCTATCTTTCAGATTGAGCCAGGTCTCTGTTATAGCAATAATATCTATGTTTCCTGCACTTGCAATTAATCTTAGCTCATCTATCTTATTTCTTACACTCCTGCTATTAGTATAGTAAACCTTAAGGGAGTTAGTCCCTTGCTGCCCTCTGCTGTCCCCCTTTGTTTGCTGACCTGATCTATTATCAAGGTGGATTCCTAAGAATTTTCCCTCTGTGAGTTTTGTGACAGGTGATCCGTTTATCATTATGTTAAGAGGAACATCTATATTTCTGTTCCCAAACTGAATGTAATAGGTTTTGTCAATATTGAGAGTAAGCTTGTTAATCATCATCCAGGTAGATATTTTCTATAATTCGGTATTTACAGTATTAGCTAGTATGACTGGGCTTGGGTGAGAGAAGACGTATGTAGTGTCACCCGCAGATAGTGTGGGTTTGAGTAGTTGCGATGCATTTGGTACGTCGTTTATGTAAATGAGAAAGAGAAGAGGGCCAAGGACACTTCCCTGTGGGACACCAACTGTAATTGGTTGTGTGGAAGAGTTTGCTCCATTTGTGTACACATATTGGCTTCTGTTGCTAAGGTATGACTTTTGATAGTTGAGGAAGTGCCCTCTTATACCACAGTGTGATAATTTTATGTGCTCGAATGTGGTGCCTTGATGCTGGTGAAGGGCTCTGTATCAGAGGGATCTGAGCTGCATCCTCCTTTTTCGGAACAAATCTGATTGACTTTCCATTCCGTTTCCGCTGTATGACTCCTTCAGGTTTAGTACTTCCCGTGCATGCAATAATATCTTTCTAAGTCCCTCGGAGTTCATCTCTTTATGCATTCCACTTTCTCTTCAGTTTCTCTTGTGGTGCCGGAGTGAATATTGTGCTAGAATAAGTGTGGTGCTGGATGGAGTGTGGTAGAGGAAGTGTGGTGTTGGATGGAGTGTGGTAGAGGGGGTGTGGTGCTGCATGGAGTATGATTTTGGAGTTAATGTTGGGGCGTGTGAGACAATGAAGTGTGATGGTGGAATGTGTGTGGTTTGGAGTACTGTAACATTAGTGGAGTGTGGTGATGGAGTGAATGTGGTTGAATGAATATTACTAAGGTGTGGCTGATTGTAACAAGGTACACAGGCCTAGCTGACATAAATGATATACTTCTATATAGAAAGCCACTTGTTATGTAGAGCATTCCGGGCAAATTAGGTCAGTTTTGTCCATAGGATGCGACCCACACCAGTCCACTAACACCCAGGTACCTGTTTCACTGAAAGGTGAACATGGACAGCAGATGTCTTAAGGAAACATTTCCTAATGCTTCCACCCGTACCAGGGATCGACGCCTAGACCTCAGTGTGTGAGATGAGTGCGCTAGCAGTCAAGCTACTGGAC
>NC_091313.1:24225573-24228073 GCF_038502225.1 Cherax quadricarinatus
TTGTCACCATAGCGAGATAGATCAACTGTGTCACTGTTATAACAAGACCAGCTAAAACTATAGTGAGGGGAGGGGCAAACTCCCACTAGCAATTTTCTTCTAGCAATTCCTCTATGACAGGCAACTGTCTCGACCTGAAGACTTTGAACTGCAGTGGTTCTCCTCACTGCTTCCCCAATTCACACAGAATATAAGTGTATTTAAGGACTGCAGTGTCTTAACTGTGTGCGTTCCAAAGGATGGCAAACTAGATACAGTGAAACCAACACGGAACAGGTGAAGTTTGAACCCGTTCCGTAATTTGTTTCCAATCGTGTTATGACGATATCGTGAGTCTAGAATCAGTGAAGTCAACAGTATCATCAGAAATCTTACCACAGTTCAGAATCCAGCCAAAGGGAAACTTTGCGTTTTAGTGTCCAGGAGTCCAAATACGTTGATGGGATCACACTGTATCCTTGGAAGAATGGCAGACTGCTGGTGTGGGTCGGTCAGCAGGTGGTGTTGCTGATCATAAGGAAAAAACACAAGCTCGACAAGGATGAATACTTGGCCACTTGAAACTGTTTTGTCCCAGTAAGATCGAGGACTCATGGCCCCCTGCTTACCAACTGCAACAATGAATAGCTCCTGACGATGGGTTAGCTGTAGTGCGAAAGACCTAGAGCTAGTCCATTTCACCCCATGTGGCTGGTTCTGCATTATGTATAATATATATCCATTGTGTATAATATACATCCATTATGCATAGTACACACACACACACACACACACACACACACACACACACACACACTGCAAGAAGGCCTTCGACACAGTTCCTCACAGGAGATTGGTGCAGTATAACAGGAAGGACACTGCAATGGATCAGAGAATACCTGACAGGGAGGCAACAGTGATTCATGGTATACTTGATAAGGTATCACAGTGGGCACCTGTGACGAGCGGGGTCCCACAGGGGTCGGTCCTAGGACCAGTGCTATTTCTGGTATATGTGAATGACATGTTGGAAGGGGTACACTCAGAAGTGTCCCTGTTCGCAGTTGATGTGAAGTTAATGAGGAGAATTAAATCAGATGAGGATCAGGTAGGACTTCAAAGAGACCTGGACAGGCTGGACACATGCTCCAGCAACTGGCTTCACGAATTTAACCCTGCCAAATGCAAAGTCATGAAGATCAGGGAAGGGCAAAAAGAAGACCGCAGACAGAGTATAGGCTAGGTGGCCAAAGACTGCAAACCTCACTCAAGGAGAAAGATCTTGGGGTGAGTATAACACCGAGCACGTCTCCGGAAGGACACATCAACCCGATAACTGCTGCAGCATATGGGCGCCTAGCAAACCTGAGAATAGCGTTCCGATACCTTAGTAAGGAATCGTTCTAGACACTGTACACCGTGTACGTCAGGCCCATACTGGAGTACGCAGCACCTGTTTGGAACCCACACTTGATCAAGCACGTCAAGAAATTAGAGAAAGTGCAAAGGTTTGCGACAAGGTTAGTTCCAGAGCTAAGGGAAATGTCCAACGAAGAAAGGTTAAGGGAAATCGGCCTGACGACACTGGAGGACAGGAGGGTCAGGGGAGACATGATAACGACATATAAAATACTGCGTGGAATAGACAAGGTGGACAGAGACAGGATGCTCCAGAGAGGGGACACAGAAAAAAGCGGTCACAGTTGGAAGTTGAAGACCCAAATGAGTCAAAGGGACGTTAGGAAGTATTTCTTCAGTGGAATAGCCTAGCAAATGAGGTAGTGGAGGCAGGAACCATACATAGCTTTAAGATGATGTATGATAAAGCTCATGGAGCAGGGAGAGGACCAAGTAGCGTTCAGTGAAGAGGCGGAGCCAGGAGTTGAGTCTCGACCCCTGCAACCACAATTAGGTGAGCAATTAGTTGAGTACACACACACACACACACAATAATCGCGAACAAGCAACACAAGATGCAAAAGAACCAGAGGGGGAGTTGAATGATCTGCTGGGATCCGAGCAGATCATATATATATATATATATATATATATATATATATATATATATATATATATATATATATATATATATATATATATTTTATTTTATTATCACACTGGCCGATTCCCACCAAGGCAGGGTGGCCCGAAAAAGAAAAACTTTCACCATCATTCACTCCATCACTGTCTTGCCAGAAGGGTGCTTTACACTACAGTTTTTAAACTGCAACATTAACACCCCTCCTTCAGAGTGCAGGCACTGTACTTCCCATCTCCAGGACTCAAGTCCGGCCTGCCGGTTTCCCTGAATCCCTTCATAAATGTTACTTTGCTCACACTCCAACAGCACGTCAAGTATTAAAAACCATTTGTCTCCATTCACTCCTATCAAACACGCTCACGCATGCCTGCTGGAAGTCCAAACCCCTCGCACACAAAACCTCCTTTACCCCCTCCCTCCAACCCTTCCTAGGCCGACCCCTACCCCGCCTTCCTTCCACTACAGACTGATACACTCTTG
>NC_091313.1:24235573-24253073 GCF_038502225.1 Cherax quadricarinatus
AGGAATATGAAGAGAGCAACAGAGCAATGGTGGACACACTTGCTGAGGTGGCAAGAAGAGCTCACTCCAGCAGAGCAAAGTTGCTGGTTATGGGGGATTTCAACCACGGGGAGACTGACTGGGAAAACCTGGAGCCACATGGGGGTCCCGAAACATCGAGAGCCAGGATGTTGGACGTGGTGCTGGAAAACCTCATGCACCAACATGTTAAGGACACTTCCATAGTGAGAGGGGAGGATGAACCAGCAAGATTGGACCTTGTGTTCACCCTGGGCAGCTCAGACATTGAGGACATCAAGTATGAGAGTCCCCTAGGAGCTAGCGACCACGTGGTTCTGTGCTTTGAATACATAGTAGAGCTGCAAGTGGAGAGAATAACAGGAGTTGAATGGGAAAAGCCTGACTATAAAAGAGGGGACTACATAGGGTTGAAGAACTTCCTGCGGGAGGTCCAGTGGGACAGAGAACTGGCAGGAAAGCCAGTAAATGAAATGATGGAATATGTAACAACAAAATGCAAGGAGGCAGTGGAAAGGTTTATTCCCAAGGGCAACAGTAACAACGGGAAGACCAGAACGAGCCCCTGGTTTACCCGACGGTGTAAGGAGGCAAAAACAAAGTGCAATAGAGAATGGAAAAAGTACAGAAGGCAGAGAACACACGAAAATAGGGAGATCAGTCGCAGAGCCAGGAATGAGTATGCACAGGTAAGGAGGGAGGCCCAGCGACAGTATGAAAATGACATAGCATCGAGAATCAAGACTGACCCGAAACTGTTGTATAGCCACATCAGGAGGAAGACAACAGTCAAAGACCAGGTGATCAGATTAAGGACAGAAGGCGGAGAACTCACAAGAAATGATCAGGAGGTATGTGAGGAGCTGAACAGGAGATTTAAGGAAGTTTTTACAGTAGAGACAGGAAGGGCTGTGGGAAGACAGCACAGAAGGGAACATCAAGAGGGAATATACCAACAAGTGTTGGATGACATACGAACAACTGAGGAGGAGGTGAAGAAGCTCTTAAGTGACCTTGACACCTCAAAGGCGATGGGACCGGACAACATCTCCCCATGGGTCCTTAGAGAAGGAGCAGAGATGCTGTGCGTGCCTCTAACCACAATCTTCAACACATCCCTTGAAACTGGGCAACTACCTGAGAAATGGAAGACAGCTAATGTAGTCCCCATATTTAAGAAAGGAAACAGAAACGAGGCACTAAACTACAGACCTGTGTCTCTGACATGTATTGTTTGCAAAGTCATGGAGAAGATTATCAGGAGGAGAGTGGTCGAACACCTGGAAAGGAACAAGATTATAAATGAAAACCAGCATGGGTTCATGGAAGGCAAATCTTGTATCACAAACCTCCTGGAGTTTTATGACAAGGTAACAAAAGTAAGACAGGAGAGAGAGGGGTGGGTATATTGCGTTTTCCTAGACTGCAGGAAGGCCTTTGACACAGTTCCCCACAAGAGATTAGTGCAGAAGCTGGAGGATCAGGCGCATGTAAAAGGGAGGGCACTGCAATGGATAAGGGAATACCTGACAGGGAGGCAGCAACGAGTCATGGTACGTGAAGAGGTATCACAGTGGGCGCCTGTTACGAGCGGGGTCCCACAGGGGTCAGTTCTAGGACCAGTGCTATTTTTGATATATGTGAACGACACGATGGAAGGAATAGACTCTGAAGCGTCCCTGTTCGCAGATGACGTGAAGTTGATGAGAAGAATTAAATCGGACGAGGATGAGGCAGGACTGCAAAGAGACCTGGACAGGCTGGACATGTGGTCCAGTAACTGGCTTCTCGAATTCAATCCAGCCAAATGCAAAGTCATGAAGATTGGGGAGGGGCAAAGAAGACCGCAGACAGAGTATAGGCTAGGTGGACAAAGACTACAGACCTCACTCAGGGAGAAAGACCTTGGGGTGACCATAACACCGAGCACATCACCGGAGGCACACATCAACCAAATAACTGCTGCAGCATACGGGCGCCTGGCAAACCTGAGAATAGCGTTCCGATACCTTAATAAGGAATCGTTCAAGACACTGTACACTGTGTATGTTAGGTCCATACTGGAGTATGCAGCACCAGTCTGGAACCCACACCTGGTCAAGCACGTCAAAAAGTTAGAGAAAGTACATAGGTTTGCAACAAGGCTAGTCCCAGAGCTCAAGGGAATGTCGTACGAGGAAAGGTTAAGGGAAATCGGACTGACGACACTGGAGGACAGAAGGGTCAGTGGAGACATGATAACGACATACAAGATACTGCGGGGAATAGACAAGGTGGACAGAGATAGGATGTTCCAGAGAGGGGACACAGGGACAAGGGGTCACAACTGGAAGCTGAAGACTCAGACGAGTCACAGGGACGTTAGGAAGTATTTCTTCAGTCATAGAGTTGTCAGCAAGTGGAATAGCCTAGTGGAGGCAGGAACCATACATAGTTTTAAGAAGAGGTATGACAAAGCTCAGGAAGCAGAGAGAGAGAGGACCCAGTAGCGATCAGTGAAGAGGCGGGGCCAGGAGCTGAGTCTCGACCCCTGCAACCACAATTAGGTGAGTACAATTAGGTGAGTACACACACACACACCCACACACACACACACACACACACACACACACATACACACACACACACACACACACACACACACACACACACACACACACACACACACACACGTGAAGCAGTATCGCTAAATAGTGCTCCCAGGATTTAGCGTTCTAGTGGCTGTCCTAAGATATTATTAGCGGTCATCGTACGTGAGTGAATCAGTGAACATACCTACAAGAGTGTAATAGCTTTCAAGAGTGCAAATAATGTGATAGGATCAAGAATTTTACAATTTAAATTTGAATGAAATTTGAGTAAGGGAGGGTAGCAGTCAGCTGATCAGGTTACTGGCCGCAGTGTTGACACAAAATATCCAAACAGTTAATTGGGTTAACGGTGTGATCTGAAATATTAACAAATACATATGTTGGTTGATTATAGCAGCAGTGTAGTGATAAGGTCATAAAAGAGTGATTAAGTAAATACTGAAAGTAAGAAAAATTAGTCAATCCCCAGCTGTTGGTGTTGTGAATGAAGCTAACATCATCAGACTTGTTATGACCATAATACTGTACTAAAGAAAAAAGAGGGAATGCCAAGTCTTAAAAGAAAAAGAAAATAAAAACTTGAATGCATGATAAAGTTCCTGAAGGAGTTACAAAATTGAAGTTGATAGACGACCAGCAGGAACCTCCATTGTTGTGCAGACGACATCACTTGCCTATTTGTGGTTAATTTTGGTTAGTGTCTAAAGTCTCAAGTGTCTCGCCCTGCTGGTTGTATGCTATACCATCTCTCTCTCCCTATTTCAGTACCAGGAGATAGATAGTGTTTAGTAAATTATCTAAATATTGCCAGGTAAACTCAGAAGAGTTGTGTAGCCTAGTGAAGCTAGTAAACCCCCCCCCCCCGTTTTTCTGAGGGACAAGCTAGTAAACAAGTACGCAACTATACAAACAAACAAGTGTACGCAATTAATATTATACAGTGGTCCCTCGATTATCGACGGTAATCCGTTCCTGGAAGCCGGTCGATTATCGAAATGGTTGATTTACGAATCAATTTTCCCCATAAGAAATAATGTAAATTCAATTAATCCGTTCCTGACACCCAGAAGTATTAAAACAAAAAAATTTTTTACATGAAATATTCATGTAGTACATAAACAATACAATGGGAAATGATGAATGAAACATTAACAGCATAACACTTACCTTTATTGGAGATTCTTCTTAGTGTATGGGAGACTGGAGGAGGAGGAGAGAGTGGATTGTTTATAGTTTGGAAGGGGAATCCCCTTCCAGCAACACCTCAGGTACCATTTGCTTTTCTGGGGTTGCTTCTTTTCTCTGTTTCTTAATGCCACTAGGACCAGCTTGAGAGTCACTGGAGTCCTGTCTCGCAAAATAACTGTGCAGAGAGCTCTGTTTCTGGCGTCTCTTTAAAACTTCCCTAAAATGGGCCAAGACTCTGTCACTGTACAAGTTGCCGATATGGCTTGCAACATCCTTCTCTGGGTGATGTTTCTCCATAAATCTTTCCATCTTACCCCACATAGTAAAAATCTCCTTAATTTCTGAAGAAGGCACCTTCTTCCATCTCTCTTCCTCCTCCTCCTCTGCAGCAAGATTCTGAGCTGCGATCTGTTGCTCTTCCTGCTGAAGCTCTTGCAGCTCCTCAGTGGTTAGCTCTTCGTTGTGGTCCTCCACCAACTCTTCCACATCCTCCAAACTCACATCCAACCCCATGGAACTCCCCAGTGCCACAATAGAGTTCAGAACTGACATAGGCTCATCAGGGTCAGCCCCAAACCCTTCCAAATCCCTCTTGTCGACACAATCTGGCCACAATTTTCTCCAAGCAGAGTTCAAAGTCCTGGTAGACACTCCCTCCCAAGCCTTACCTATAAGGCTTACACAATGGAAAATACTGAAATGTTCTTTCCAAAAATCTCGTAGGGTCAAGTGAGTGTCTGAGGTCACATTGAAGCACCTTTCAAACATTGCTTTGGTGTACAGTTTTTTAAAGTTTGCAATGACCTGCCGGTCCATGGGTTGGAGGAGAGGAGTGGTATTCGGGGGCAAGAACTTTACTGAGATGAACCCAAACTCCTTCAGAATTAGGTCATCCAAGTTTGGTGGATGAGCAGGTGCATTGTCCATTACTAGCAGGCACTTGAGATCCAATTTCTTCTCCAGGAGGTAATTCTTCACACTAGGGCCAAACACTTCGTTGAACCACTCTACAAAAATTTCCCTCGTGACCCATGCCTTATTATTAGATTTCCAAAACACACACAATTTACTCTTCATAACATTATTTTTCTTAAATGCTCTGGGATTTTCAGAATGGTACACTAGTAACGGCTTCACTTTGAAATCCCCACTAGCATTAGCACAGAACATTAGCGTCAGCCTGTCTTTCATAGGCTTGTGTCCTGGCATTGACTTTTCCTCTTGTGTAATGAAGGTCCTCTTTGGCATTTTCTTCCAGAAGAGGCCTGTTTCGTCACAATTGAACACTTGTTCAGGTTTCAGTCCTTCAGCCTCTATGTACTCCTGGAATTCATGCACATATTTTTCAGCCGCCTTGTGGTCCGAACTGGCAGCCTCACCATGCCTTACCACACTGTGTATGCCAGTACACTTCTTAAATCTCTCAAACCAGCCTTTGCTGGCCTTAAAATCACTCACTTCACCACTATTTGCAGGCAATTTATTTACCAAATCTTCATGCAACTGCCTAGCCTTTTCACAAATAATCGAGGTCATAAGACTGTCTCCTGCTAATTGTTTCTCATTTATCCACACCAATAATAACTTCTCAACCTCTTCCAGTACTGGTGATCTCATTTTTGTCAGCATATTTACCCCCTTTGCAACAACAGTGTCCTTGATTTCCTTTCTCATGGCTATGATGGAAGATATGGTTGAATGATTTTTGTTATACATCCTCGCCAGTTCGCCCACACGTACGCCACTATCATATTGTTCAATGATGTTTTTCTTAAATTCAATGGTATTTCTCACCTTCTTTACCAAAGGTTTGGCACTAGGAGCTTTCTTTGGAGCCATGGTAGCTTATTTAGCACTTAAATAACTTGCAAGCACAAAAATAAATGAAATATTATGAAATATTTCACTGGAGCACGTGAGAGGACCGCCGCTAACTGGTAAACAATGGCACACTGGCTGGGAAGGAAGGCTGAGGCGGGTCGAGGCCTGCTTACCTCGTGCATACGCGTCTGGGACGACGGGTCGAGACAGGTCGATAAACGAATTTCGGTCAATTTCCGAGTCAATATTTTGTTGAAAAAACCGGTTGATTTCCGAAATGGTCGACTTTCAGGCCGGTCGATTATTGAGGGACCACTGTATAGTATATATTAGTGCATATAATAAGGAATTGATTGTGAAATTTTTTTTTTATAATCTTCAAAAGAGTAGCGTAGCCTAGTGTGCGCACGCACACCCACACACCCACACCCACACACACCCACACACCCACACACACCCACACACCCACACACACCCACACACACCCACACACACCCACACACACCCACACACCCACACACACCCACACACACCCACACACACCCACACACACCCACACACCCCCACACACCCCCACACACACCCACACCCACACACCCACACACACCCACACACCCACACACCCACACACCCACCCACACCCACCCACACACCCACCCACACACACACCCACACACCCCCACACACCCACCCACACACCCCCACACACACCCACACACACCCACACACACCCACACACACCCACACACACACACACACACCCACACACACCCACACACACCCACCCACACCCACCCACACACCCACCCACACACCCACCCACACACCCCCACACACACCCACACACACCCACACACACACAAACACACACCCACACACACCCACACACCCACACACACACACACACACACACACACCCACCCACACACCCACCCACACACCCACCCACACCCACCCACACCCCCCACCCCACACACACCCACACACACACACAACACACACAAACACACACACACCCACACAAACACACACACCCACACACCCACACACACCCACCCACACACCCACCCACACCCACCCACACACCCACCCACACCCTCCCACACCCCCCCACCCCTCCCCACACACACGCAACACACACAACACACACACACACACACACACATATTGCCAGACTCACACATACACTCCCCCCCTCCCCCACCGACATCTCGCTCCTTCACCTGATCCCTCCCCTCCCTCTTTCACCCTCCCCCTCCCCACCTCTCCCTCACCCACTTACCCACTTGCTTCACTCTCCTTCCCACTCCCCCTCCCCACTACTCTCCCATATAGCCACAGTTCCTCCTCTACCTCCCCCCCCCCACACTCTGACATATACAATACTAACCTAACATACAGAATTACATAGGTTTCCCACTCTGAGGCAATCAGGATAAAACAAAAATGGGTTGCCAGAGAGCAACAAGAAAACCCAAGGGACAGGAGGAGGAAACTGCAAAGGAAGATTGGGCAGCAGAGCTCACAAAAAGGGAACAAGAATGGGAAAAGAAACTAGAAGAACTTAGCATGAGAATGGAAGAGAGGATAGACATGGAAAGCAGGAAGTGGGAGGTGAAAGTCAAAGCAGCAGAGGCCAGGATACAGAGTTTAGAAGAGGAACTGGAAAATCTGAAACAGCCTAAAGAACTAAAGAACATTATGGGATTGACAACAGAGACCGCTACCTCAGCCACAAATAAGGGGACTGTAGGGAAAGGAGGAGCAAAACTGCATGTAGAAGCTCTATCAGTGGAGACTGTAGTAAATGAAAGAGCTAAGCTATATGTGGAGGCCCTAAAAGACCACAACAGAGCCCAGGGAAAGCCGAGAAGGGAAAATGACAGGCCACTGAGCCCATGTACAGTAGCTAGTGAAACTGAAGAAAGGAAAGCTGCAATGGAGGAAATCAAATTGAATGAGGGGATACACAGGGATATGCAGTGGGAGAATGAAAGGGTGAGGTCAGTCTTTGTGTATGGGCTACAGGAAGTTGAAGGGGAAACATATGAAGCAAGAAAACAAGGGGAAAAAAAAGCAATTGAAAGCATCATGAAAGTAATCGGAGAAGACGACATGACCCAGCTGGAAAATTTTCGGAGAATAGGGGGGTTTGTAAAAAAAAGAAACCGGCCAGTGAAAGTGACCTTCAAGGCAGAATCGACTCGGAACAGGATACTGCAGGAAAAAGCACGATTAAGGGACATGCCGGGATACAGGAAGGTGTATCTCGACCGCGACAGAACACAAGACGAAAGGCGGAAACTGAGAGAGATGGTACAAAGGCGAAAGGAGGAAAGAGAGGGGATGGAGAAGACAGACAGGAGATCCCAGACACAGGAAGAAGATCAAATACAACCTCCCTCACAGCTTCCTATAGAAGCCTCCCAACCAGGTCAACCCCAGTGCAGCCAAACACTCTAAACCAAAACACCCATGCCATATCCAATGCCCCCACCCACTACATTACAAACTCCACCCCCACAGCAACCACCCATAGTTCCTTATCAGGTCTCCCACTTCCCCAACCCCAATACACCTCCCAGACCACAGTCTTAGAAAAGAAGTTGAAGGTATGGTATACAAATGCAGATGGAATAACAAATAAGTATGAGGAGTGGCACGAAAGAATCAAGGAGACATCCCCAGACATAATAGCACTCACAGAAACAAAACTCACCAGAATAATAACAGATTCAATCTTTCCACCCGGATATCAAATCTTCAGGAAAGACAGAGGGAGGAGAGGGGGAGGAGGAGTTGCACTGCTCATTAAAAGCCAGTGGGGTTTTGAGAAAATGGAAGGAATGGATGGCACGGGTGAAAGGGACTACTTAGTAGGAACAATCCAGTCTGAGGGACATAAGGTGATAATTGCAGTAATGTACAACCCACCACAGAACTGCAGGAGACCAAGAGAAGAATACGATGAGAGCAACAGAGCCATGGTCGACACACTAGCCGAGGTGGCCAGGAGAGCACACGTGGGGGGAGCAAAGTTACTAGTTATGGGTGATTTCAATCACAAGGAGATTGACTGGGAAAACCTGGAGCCCCATGGGGGTTCCGAAACATGGAGAGCCAAGATGATGGATGTAGTACTGGAAAACCTCATGCATCAACATGTTAGAGACACTACCAGAGAGAGAGGAGAAGATGAACCAGCAAGACTGGACCTTGTATTCACCTTGAGTAGTTCAGACATCGAGGATATCTTGTATGAAAGGCCCCTGGGAGCTAGTGATCATGTGGTTCTGTGCTTCGACTACATAGTTGAGCTCCAAGTGGAGAGAGTAGCAGGAATAGGATGGGAAAAACCAAACTACAAAAGGGGGAACTACTCAGGCATGAGGAACTTCCTTCAAAACATTCAGTGGGAGAGGGAACTGACAGGAAAACCAGTACAAGAAATGATGGACTATGTGGCAACAAAATGCAAGGAGGCAGAGGAGAGGTTTGTTCCCAAGGGAAACAGAAATAATGGGAAGAACAGAACGAGTCCTTGGTTCACCCAAAGGTGTAGGGAGGCAAAAACTAGGTGTACTAGAGAATGGAAAAGGTACAGAAGACAGAGAACTCAGGAAAATAAAGAGATTAGCCGAAGAGCCAGAAATGAATATGCACAGATAAGAAGGGAGGCTCAGCGACAATATGAAAATGACATAGCATCGAAAGTCAAGACTGACCCGAAGCTGTTGTACAGCCACATCAGGAGGAAAACAACAGTCAAGGACCAGGTAATCAGACTGAGGAAGGGTGATGGGGAATTCACAAGCAACGACCGAGAGGTATGTCAGGAGCTCAACACGAGATTTAAAGAAGTATTTACAGTGGAAACCAGTAGGACTCCAGGAAATCAGAACAGGGGGGTACACCAGCAAGTGCTGGATGAGGTACATATAACCAAGGAGGAAGTGAAGAAGCTGCTATGCGAACTTGACACCTCAAAGGCGGTGGGACCAGACAACATCTCTCCGTGGGTCCTTAAAGAGGGAGCAGAGATATTGTGTGTGCCATTAACAAAGATCTTCAACACATCATTTGAAACTGGGCAACTCCCTGAGGTATGGAAGATGGCAAATGTAGTCCCAATTTTTAAAAAGGGAGACAGACATGAGGCACTAAACTACAGACCTGTATCACTAACGTGTATAGTATGCAAGGTCATGGAGAAGATCATCAGGAGGAGAGTGGTGGAGCACCTGGAAAGAAACAAGTGTATAATTGACAACCAGCATGGTTTCAGGGAAGGAAAATCCTGTGTCACAAACCTACTAGAGTTTTATGACAAGGTGACAGAAGTAAGACAAGAGAGAGAGGGGTGGATCGACTGCATTTTTTTGGACTGCAAAAAGGCCTTCGACACAGTTCCTCACAAGAGGTTACTGAAAAAGCTAGAAGATCAGGCACACATAACAGGAAAGGCACTGCAATGGATCAGAGAATACCTGACAGGGAGGCAACAACGAGTCATGGTACGTGACGAGGTGTCAGAGTGGGCGCTTGTGACAAGCGGGGTTCCACAGGGGTCAGTCCTAGGACCTGTGCTGTTCTTGGTATATGTGAACGACATAACGGAAGGGATAGACTCAGAAGTGTCCTTGTTTGCAGATGATGTGAAGTTAATGAGAAGAATCAAATCGGATGAGGATCAGGCAGGACTACAAAGAGACCTGGACAGGCTGCAAGCCTGGTCCAGCAACTGGCTCCTTGAGTTTAACCCTGCCAAATGCAAAGTCATGAAGATTGGGGAAGGGCAAAGAAGACCGCAGACACAATATAGTTTAGATGGCCAAAGACTGCAAACCTCACTCAAGGAAAAAGATCTGGGGGTGAGTATAACACCGAGCATATCTCCTGAGGCGCACATAAATCAGATAACTGCTGCAGCATACGGGCGCCTGGCAAACCTACGGATAGCGTTCCGATACCTCAGTAAGGAGTCGTTCAAGACCCTGTATACCATTTACGTCAGGCCCATACTGGAGTATGCAGCACCAGTTTGGAATCCACACCTAGTCAAGCACGTCAAGAAATTAGAGAAAGTGCAAAGGTTTGCAACAAGACTAGTCCCAGAGCTACGGGGATTGTCCTACGAAGAAAGGTTGAGGGAAATCGGCCTGACGACACTGGAGGCCAGGAGGGTCAGGGGAGACATGATAACGACATATAAAATACTGCGCGGAATAGACAAGGTGGACAAAGACAGGATGTTCCAGAGATGGGACACAGACACAAGAGGTCACAATTGGAAGTTGAAGACTCAGATGAATCGAAGGGATGTTAGGAAGTATTTCTTCAGTCATAGAGTAGTCAAGTCATGGAATAGTCTAGAAAGTGAAGTAGTGGAGGCGGGAACCATACATAGTTTTAAGGCGAGGTATGATAAAGCTCATGTAGCAGGGAGAGAGAGGACCTAGTAGCAATCAGTGAAGAGGCGGGGCCAGGAGCTATGACTCGACCCCTGCAACCACAAATAGGTGAGTACAAATAGGTGAGTACACACACAAATAACAGATGCAATCTTCCCACCAGGATACCAGATCATGAGGAAAGATAGAAGGGGTAGGGGGGGAGGTGGGGTTGCTCTGCTCGTAAAAAACAGATGGAAATTCGAGAAAATGGAAGGAATAGATGAGACAGGAGAAAGAGACTACATAGCAGGTACATTTCAGTCTGGGGAACACAAAGTGGTCATTGCAGTGATGTATAATCCACCACAGAACTGCAGGAGGCCAAGAGAGGAATATGAAGAGAGCAACAGAGCAATGGTGGACACACTTGCTGAGGTGGCAAGAAGAGCTCACTCCAGCAGAGCAAAGTTGCTGGTTATGGGGGATTTCAACCACAGGGAGATTGACTGGGAAAACCTGGAGCCACATGGGGGTCCCGAAACATGGAGAGCCAGGATGTTGGACGTGGTGCTGGAAAACCTCATGCACCAACATGTTAAGGACACTACCAGAGTGAGAGGGGAGGATGAACCAGCAAGATTGGATCTTGTGTTCACCCTGGGCAGCTCAGACATTGAGGACATCAAGTATGAGAGTCCCCTAGGAGCTAGCGACCACGTGGTTCTGTGCTTTGAATATATAGTAGAGCTGCAAGTGGAGAGAATAACAGGAGTAGAATGGGAAAAGCCTGACTATAAAAGAGGGGACTACATAGGGTTGAAGAACTTCCTGCGGGAGGTCCAGTGGGACAGAGAACTGGCAGGAAAGCCAGTAAATGAAATGATGGAATATGTAGCAACAAAATGCAAGGAGGCAGTGGAAAGGTTCATTCCCAAGGGCAACAGTAACAACGGGAAGACCAGAACAAGCCCCTGGTTTACCCGACGGTGTAAGGAGGCAAAAACAAAGTGCAATAGAGAATGGAAAAAGTACAGAAGGCAGAGAACACACGAAAATAGGGAGATCAGTCGCAGAGCCAGGAACGAGTACGCACAGGTAAGGACGGAGGCCCAGCGACAGTATGAAAATGACATAGCATCGAGAATCAAGACTGACCCGAAACTGTTGTATAGCCACATCAGGAGGAAGACAACAGTCAAAGACCAGGTGATCAGATTAAGGACAGAAGGTGGAGAACTCACAAGAAATGATCAGGAGGTATGTGAGGAGCTGAACAGGAGATTTAAGGAAGTTTTTACAGTAGAGACAGGAAGGGCTGTGGGAAGACAGCACAGAAGGGAACATCAAGAGGGAATATACCAACAAGTGTTGGATGACATACGAACAACTGAGGAGGAGGTGAAGAAGCTCTTAAGTGACCTTGACACCTCAAAGGGGATGGGACCGGACAACATCTCCCCATTGGTCCTTAGAGAAGGAGCAGAGATGCTGTGTGTGCCTCTAACCACAATCTTCAACACATCCCTTGAAACTGGGCAACTACCTGAGAAATGGAAGACAGCTAATGTAGTCCCCATATTTAAGAAAGGAAACAGAAACGAGGCACTAAACTACAGACCTGTGTCTCTGACATGTATTGTGTGCAAAGTCATGGAGAAGATTATCAGGAGGAGAGTGGTCGAACTCCTGGAAAGGAACAAGATTATAAATGAAAACCAGCATGGGTTCATGGAAGGCAAATCTTGTATCACAAACCTCCTGGAGTTTTATGACAAGGTAACAGAAGTAAGACACGAGAGAGAGGGTTGGGTAGATTGCGTTTTCCTAGACTGCAGGAAGGCCTTTGACACAGTTCCCCACAAGAGATTAGTGCAGAAGCTGGAGGATCAGGCACACGTAAAAGGAAGGGCACTGCAATGGATAAGGGAATACCTGACAGGGAGGCAGCAACGAGTCATGGTACGTGAAGAGGTATCACAGTGGGCGCCTGTTACGAGCGGGGTCCCACAGGGGTCAGTTCTAGGACCAGTGCTATTTTTGATATATGTGAACGACATGATGGAAGGAATAGACTCTGAAGTGTCCCTGTTCGCAGATGACGTGAAGTTGATGAGAAGAATTAAATCGGACGAGGATGAGGCAGGACTGCAAAGAGACCTGGACAGGCTGGACATGTGGTCCAGTAACTGGCTCCTCGAATTCAATCCAGCCAAATGCAAAGTCATGAAGATTGGGGAGGGGCAAAGAAGACCGCAGACAGAATATAGGCTAGGTGGACAAAGACTACAGACCTCACTCAGGGAGAAAGACCTTGGGGTGACCATAACACCGAGCACATCACCGGAGGCACACATCAACCAAATAACCGCTGCAGCATACGGGCGCCTGGCAAACCTGAGAATAGCGTTCCGATACCTTAATAAGGAATCGTTCAAGACACTGTACACTGTGTATGTTAGACCCATACTGGAGTATGCAGCACCAGTCTGGAACCCACACCTGGTCAAGCACGTCAAGAAGTTAGAGAAAATACAAAGGTTTGCAACAAGGCTAGTCCCAGAGCTCAAGGGAATGTCGTACGAGGAAAGGTTAAGGGAAATCGGACTGACGACACTGGAGGACAGAAGGGTCAGGGGAGACATGATAACGACATACAAGATACTGCGGGGAATAGACAAGGTGGACAGAGATAGGATGTTCCAGAGAGGGGACACAGGGACAAGGGGTCACAACTGGAAGCTGAAGACTCAGACGAGTCACAGGGACGTTAGGAAGTATTTCTTCAGTCATAGAGTTGTCAGCAAGTGGAATAGCCTAGCAAGTGAAGTAGTGGAGGCAGGAACCATACATAGTTTTAAGAAGAGGTATGACAAAGTTCAGGAAGCAGAGAGAGAGAGGATCCAGTAGCGATCAGTGAAGAGGCGGGGCCAGGAGCTGAGTCTCGACCCCTGCAACCACAATTAGGTGAGTACAATTAGGTGAGTACACACACACAGTGAAGAGGCGGGGCCAGGAGACGTGACTCGGCCCCTGCAACCACAACTGAATACAGACTCTTAAGGAGGGGCTAACCATCTGGCTACTAGACTTCGAAGCAGTAAGAGTAATCATTGTAGCAGGGAGGTGAAGAAAGAAGAATGAAAATATATCACCTGGGATGATGTATTCATGGAATCTCATCCCCCCCTCCTCCCCAAAAAAAATAATTCCTTGGACTAATTCATTACTCCAAAATTACCCTCAGAACTACACACAAACAAATAAATCAGCAGCGCACATTAAACAAATATCAAAATATTTTTCACAAACCTTGATAATGACTCGTTTAAAACATTTATTACCAAATAAATACGATCAGTCTTTGAGTATGGAACACCAGTGTGAAGCCCTTACCTAGTTAAACCCAAAACAAAATTTGAGTAAGTCCAAAAGAATGCATCCAGATTATTAAGTACATTTATTTTTATTTTACTGCCTTGTTTAAAATGATTATTCGTTTTATTGCCAATCAAGAGCTTATTGATGATGACATTAATTTTTTTTTCAGTAAGGTGCGATGCTGCCATTCGATTTAATTGTGTCATTGATTGTCATGGTGGCAGGGCATGTTGCAGGAGAGGAGGGTCAGCTGGTTGGATCTGTAGACCAGCTGTCTGGATCTGTAGACCAGCTGTCTGGATCTGTAGACAAGCTTTCTGGCTCTGTAGACCAGGCGGGTGGATATGTAGATCAGATGAGTGGGCCTGTGAAGCTGGACGGTCCTGTGCACCTGATTAATGAATCAGAAAATCAGCAAACTGTACCTGTGAACCTCCCATATGTTTCTGGTGTCGGTCTTAGGAGACTCGTAGACCGGCTGGACGGCTCTGGAGATCAGCCGGGCAGCTCTGGAGATCAGTTCGGCAGCTTCCTGGACAAAGTAGGGTTGATGGTGAGTCAGGTGGTGACGCAATACCTGAACAAGTGTCACCTGGTTATGGGAACCAGCCAGCAGCAGTCTTCACCTCTGTTCTCCCAGATCTTTAGGTGAGATCCTCATACCACTGCACTACATTCAAGAGACATTTCGGTCCGTCCTGCACCAGGACTGAAACTTGCTATTACAAACATAGGTGGTAGATTAAAAGCCTATAGTACCTGATCGTAAAACTAAGTCAGCAAAACAAGGCACTCAACAGAGTAAACACAGCAGGGATGGGTTCCTTTACCCATGTATTCCTTCATCATTTATTTACTATATTTACAATTTTAGCATATAAGACATCAGAGTATGTAATAGGGCATGAGTAGACACGACCAGTGTCTGCGGAAGTCTGCCACCCAGCCAGGTGGGCAGGTGTGACGCCACCTTGGCTGAAGTAGCCGGCTTCCACATTACTAGTGGTTTGAACTGGACAATAAACACAGCATTGGGGACTCAGAATTGCTACACTCTAAATTGCCAGTTAACTGGTTGAGAGGGCATGTAGAATGGTTGTTTGACGTACGTCGAATGAATTGTAACATACTCGTCTCACGCCACAGTCGCAAAGTTGTGAATGTACTGTGAATTGTTCCAGCTACGGTATTCCGACTTGCATTCTCAAGACAAGAGGATATAAAATAATAAATGAATCGACCTCTCCTTGAGCTTAATGGCCCACATAGGTTTATCGCTTTTAGAAAATGTTAAAATAATAATAATAATATTTCAGATTACTAATCATATTTTAAGCAAATAGTACTACTTTTTAGGTAAAATATCAAAACTAAAAAACGAATAGATATTAAATATTCCCCTCCCCCTTTCCCGGGTTACTCGGGTGCCAGGCGAGTGTCGGGTGTGGTGCAGGTGGTGGTGGTGGAGGTAAAAACACTCTTCCTGCAGGACCCTTCAGCACAGGAGCTGCAGAAAGGGCTGTGGCAGTATGTCAAGGCCACTTGTCGCGCCCTCGTCTTCGACGTCACCAACGACGCACACCTCGTGCTGAGGTAAAGTGTCCTTCAGACTCACCTGATGGCATCCCTTGTTAACGTTATTAACTTTATTCCCTTTTTCAAGGAAAGGGTAGGGTGAAGGGCTCTTGTTCCAAGAAGAACTGGAGCTACCTTTTCCTTCCCTGGTCAAAATTATTACCTCAAATTCTCAAGGCGCTGTTCAACCCATGGGGAATTAGAGCTTTCCCATTAATATAACGTTATAAAAAAGTTTGCAGAGGTGATTAATTCGTTACTACCCACATAGTATTGATCTGGTGTAAGGATTTTTCTCCAAGAAACTGGAGGTACTCAATAAGCGTAAAGCAATCAAGACTGTAAAACCCTCCCTATATATTTATAAGGGGACCTCTAGCTCTGTTCTATAACAGACTTGATAAATTTTACAAATCATTTCTTGATCAGCCTGGCTGTCGCACCCACAGTACGTTGAACTGCTGGCACCAACAGCCTAAAAAAAAAAAAAGTGTTATGGTCAAACTAATCAAACCTGAGTAAGTGACACTCGTGTTTCAAGACTGACTTTGATAATTAAGGTATTTTTCTTCAACAGATTCTTACAAGAGTCAGATATGTGGTTGTGGCCAAAGACACGAGTCCTTCTGGTGGGTCCCAAAACACATGTAGGAACCTTTCTCCTACATCCTACCCTCCGCAACACTATCCACGCTCTATACTTTGCTCTCTGTCATCACTGCTCGAAAGAAACAGACACTCATCTTGCCTCTTCAGGTAAAACCCTTCAGTGGAGATGCCTCGATACGGATAACAAGAAATTACAGCAACTTTTTTCTTCTTTATATCAAAAATGATTACCTCTCGTGCCCCAGTAGGTGAACCCTCACGGGTGTAGGTTGGGTTCCTCCATAAGTATAATAATAATTGTAAACAAAATTGGCTGACGCCACGTTTAAATTACTTTCGAAGGCTTGAAAATTATTTATACGATCGCCCCCTTCCGCCTCCCCCCCCCCCTCGAAAAAATATTGAGGCAAAATTGCTTTCAAATTATTACTCAAGCATTCTATTTCTTACTACACATATTTACATTTTTGTCCACATGCTTGTGTGTTATTTTTTCATTAATCGAAGGAACCTACTCATCTTGAGCAGTAAATATTGCTGCAACAATTTGTAGCAGTTAAACAAAGAGAATAAAGGAAAATTAGTGCTGCTGTTCAGGTAAATTACACTTGCTTTCCATAGGCTTTAGATCTAAAAAAAATAATTAGAGCAGCTTCGCAGATCACTCTCAAGAAGGAACTAACCCGCAGGCACGAGTGATGGCGTTGAGGTGTACCGACGATGCGCCTTTTGCAAATCGGGGGAAGCTGGGGTACAGTTCCTTGACTTCTGGTCAGTACTCACTACCGTGGGATTATTCCAGACCAGCCTGCTCTTCCCCGGTGAGTGTGTGTGTGTGTGTGTGTGTGTGTGTGTGTGTGTGTGTGTGTGTGTGTGTGTGTGTGTGTGTGTGTGTGTGTGGGTGTGTGTACTCACCTATATATGGTT
>NC_091313.1:24258073-24305573 GCF_038502225.1 Cherax quadricarinatus
GGATTTGGAAAAGGCGTATGACAGGGTGGATAGGGGGGCAATGTGGCAGATGTTGCAAGTGTATGGTGTAGGAGGTAGGTTACTGAAAGCAGTGAAGAGTTTTTACGAGGATAGTGAGGCTCAAGTTAGAGTATGTAGGAAAGAGGGAAATTTTTTCCCAGTAAAAGTAGGCCTTAGACAAGGATGTGTGATGTCACCGTGGTTGTTTAATATATTTATAGATGGGGTTGTAAGAGAAGTAAATGCGAGGGTCTTGGCAAGAGGCGTGGAGTTAAAAGATAAAGAATCACACACAAAGTGGGAGTTGTCACAGCTGCTCTTTGCTGATGACACTGTGCTCTTGGGAGATTCTGAAGAGAAGTTGCAGAGATTGGTGGATGAATTTGGTAGGGTGTGCAAAAGAAGAAAATTAAAGGTGAATACAGGAAAGAGTAAGGTTATGAGGATAACAAAAAGATTAGGTGATGAAAGATTGAATATCAGATTGGAGGGAGAGAGTATGGAGGAGGTGAACGTATTCAGATATTTGGGAGTGGACGTGTCAGCGGATGGGTCTATGAAAGATGAGGTGAATCATAGAATTGATGAGGGAAAAAGGGTGAGTGGTGCACTTAGGAGTCTGTGGAGACAAAGAACTTTGTCCTTGGAGGCAAAGAGGGGAATGTATGAGAGTATAGTTTTACCAACGCTCTTATATGGGTGTGAAGCGTGGGTGATGAATGTTGCAGCGAGGAGAAGGCTGGAGGCAGTGGAGATGTCATGTCTGAGGGCAATGTGTGGTGTGAATATAATGCAGAGAATTCGTAGTTTGGAAGTTAGGAGGAGGTGCGGGATTACCAAAACTGTTGTCCAGAGGGCTGAGGAAGGGTTGTTGAGGTGGTTCGGACATGTAGAGAGAATGGAGCGAAACAGAATAACTTCAAGAGTGTATCAGTCTGTAGTGGAAGGAAGGCGGGGTAGGGGTCGGCCTAGGAAGGGTTGGAGGGAGGGGGTAAAGGAGGTTTTGTGTGCGAGGGGCTTGGACTTCCAGCAGGCATGCGTGAGCGTGTTTGATAGGAGTGAATGGAGACAAATGGTTTTTAATACTTGACGTGCTGTTGGAGTGTGAGCAAAGTAACATTTATGAAGGGATTCAGGGAAACCGGCAGGCCGGACTTGAGTCCTGGAGATGGGAAGTACAGTGCCTGCACTCTGAAGGAGGGGTGTTAATGTTGCAGTTTAAAAACTGTAGTGTAAAGCACCCTTCTGGCAAGACAGTGATGGAGTGAATGATGGTGAAAGTTTTTCTTTTTCGGGCCACCCTGCCTTGGTGGGAATCGGCCGGTGTGATAATAAAATAAAAAATATATATATATATATATATATATATATATACATTATATATATATACATATATATATATATATATATATATATATATATATATATGTCGTGTCGAATAGGTAAAGCTGGTCAATTAGCAAGAACTCATTTAAAATTAAGGCCTTTCTAAAATTTTCTCTTATACGTTTAAAGACATATTTTTTTAATTTATGTTAATGTAAAAATTAATAATTTTATACTAAAAGGACCTTAGAAAACTTACCTAACCTTATTATAACAAGAGCAATTTAATTCAGCCTAATCCAACTAAATATATTTCAGATAAGTTTGCAATAATTTAATAACAAACATAAAGAAATATATTTTTTTTGTTAGGTTCAGAATGATTTTTGCGAAAATATTGCATACACAAATTTTCGCTTGCATTATTCGGCAAGAAGAGCGTTACCATTTAAGCCAAAATCGCAAGTTTTACCTATTCGGCACGACACACACACACACACACACACACACACACACACACACACACACACACACACACACACACACACACACACACACATACACACACACACACACACGCGCGCGCGCGCACACAAGGCTTCAGTCTATCTTCGTATACGAAAGACGCCGGTGTTCTGCATGTAAATACAAGTAATAGAAGACGATGCTAGCGGAGTAGTGTTCAGTTTAGTAACACCTGTACCACAGATGCTGGTGGGCTGGTGGCTGGTGTTCTGCTTGGTTATCGCTGCTGCCTATCGCTCCTCCCTCGTCGCCCACCTCACTGTCTTGAGCATGTTCCCACCCATCGACTCCTTTCAAGACTTGCTGGACCAGGACGGCTGGACCTGGGGCTTGCCCTCCACCGCCGGTAGTATTAACATGTACTTCAGTATGTCTCCTGACAGTGTTACTCAAGAAGTCAACAAATTTCTGCAAGTAAGCATTCCCCGTGTTTCATGGACTCGTACTGAACTGCACTTAGTCATTTAGCTAAAACACGATAACAAATGCACTGTATATACTAAACCTAGACGTGCTCAGTTACCAATGTGTTGAACATAAAAAACATTCTGAGTGTTTCAAAGTTTGATTTACTTACACTTTTTTTTCAAACTGAGTCCATTCCATTTATATTATTGTTTAAAGCGGCAGTTCCGCTTATACAACCTTTTGCCACCTTATACCCTCGCTTCCTTCCTGCCCTGCAGCGCTGTATAGCCCTTGTGGCTTAGCGCTTCTTTTTGATTATAATAATAACAATCCGCTAATACAATAATTACTATAATTTCCACATTTTATACACAACTTATTTCTTTCATTGCTACTTCATTTCGAACCAAATAGTTTTTGGGGGACAATTTCCAATTCCTTACTAATTTTTTAAGAGTCACTTGGACCCTCATCAACTTATTACTAGTCTTTCCAGAAAATTACTTCTTTAGTAATGTTAACAACTAATGTGGTCATCAGTATCTCAGGATGTGATTGCCGGTGAGGTCGAGCCGGAAAATCTTCTTACACCCCTGATCCCTCTTCACTTAGCAGTCAATAGGTCCTATACACTATGCAGGTGCGAGTCACATCGTGAGGAATGGTATATCACCATTTTCGTGTGTATATTATTGATTTCGCCCCTTATTAATAACATTCTCAGCCAGAGACGCTGGAGAATGGACTGGAGAGAATACTGAGAGGCCATCACTCAGTTATTGCTAACATGTACACTGCTACCATCGTCATCAGTTCCCGCTACACCGACACCCACGGCTTCACCCCCTTCCACATCAGCAAGACCAGCTACCCTGTCTTCGCTGGCGTCGCCTGGGGTTTTAGGTCAGTCTCCGAGTCTAAATGTAAAATAAGCAATTCATAGCTCACTCACGAAATCGTAATAATACGACTGCAAACAAACCACGGTACGGCAATGGCCCGGAGTTCTACGACTCACTTGCCATGGGTTCGAACACTACCCGTACCGTGGTTAGTTCGGAGCTTAGTGGTAGTGCCTGTCTCAAAACCAAAGGACTGTTCAACCTTGATGAATGGCTATACCCTTGCCTGTGATCACGATTGTCTGGGATCACTTCTCAAGTGAATATTCCAGAAAAAAACGATACAAAGTGCGTGATCACAACCCTGTACGGGTGGACACGAAGTACATGTCTCCTTACAGTTCTTGACATTGTTCATTTAAGAGTAAATAAATACCGGGTGTCAGACGACTGTTGTGAGTGGCACCCTGGGATTGTAGCCTAATTTAGATACGGCTTGGCTTTGAAATGAGCTAAATAAGGATTACACCTCATATAGTCTGTAAGAAAACGATGTAACAAATAATTTAGGTATTTGTGAAAAATGAATTAGGTAAATGTATAGAGTCGTGAAATGACCTAATGAAATACTCATATATTAGTAATTCAAGCAGGAGATGCAGTTATTTTACGACGTTTTAAGCATAATTAAGAAACATGTCCAAAATTAGATCTTTATTCCGAAATGTTTCGCCTACACGGTAGGCTTCATCAGTCGAATACAGAGGTGGGGATAAATGATATAAAATACCGACACGATGGAAAAGTAGACACAAATGCAGTACAATGAGATCTTTTATTTACAATGTTTCTCCCGCAGAGTGGGCTTTATCAGTCACAAATAGATTTATCTGAGCAGAGAGTACATGAGTATAAATAGGGAGCATAGTGACGTAAAGAGTCCGATGAGAAATGGTGAAATTGATGACTGAGAAGAGCTTGGAGTTCAGAATGACTCGCCCGGCTTGGGCCAATAGGCTTGTTGCTCCACAGGATAACGATGAAGAAGTTTCCAAGTAAGAAGTTATATTGTAAAAGCCATTGTTCTAGTTGAAATTGTTGGAAATACAGATGAATGATGATTCCAAGCTTCTGCGTCTATTAGTATTTTTTTTTACCTGGTGATGAACCTTGCGTCTGTGTACATTTTTCAACGTTTTCTTCGCATTTGCACGGTCTTCCTTACATCAGATATTCCATGGTCAGGTATCATTATTTTAAAATTCTCTTAGAATTGGTCAATTTTAGATAATTTGCGTTAACGTAAATTAGCCAAAATTTTCGTACACAGAGTAATCAGTTATGACCCAGTAAGTCGAAAATAGTGTTCTCAAAATGTGTACAATGCTTCCTACATTATTTTCACCGTAATGTTTTAAAAATCTCGCGTTTTCCTTAGGATGAGAGTTTGGAATGCATTGAGCTTATGCATGTGTTCATTACAGGAGAGGAGCTCCATTCCGCCAGCGGTTCAGCCTTATCAAACAACGTATGATTGAGTCTGGCCTCATAGACCACTGGATGAGTGAGGCCATCACAGCAGCCGCCAAAGACGGCGAGAAGGCCTATGCTACCTATAAACCTATGGCCAGCTCAATGGTAGGCCTACTGACTTTATGACCACTTGTCTGTTGTTTTTTATTGGTTTACGAGCGCTCAGCAGTAACAGCCTAGGTAATCAGGCGCTGATCCACTGTGAGGATGGTCATGGACAGGGCCGCGGGGTCGTTGATCCTCGAAACACGCTGCAGATATCATACCTGCTCTTAAAACGGTGTGGAGAATCAGTTTCCACCACTTCCTTGTAGAGTTAATTCCAGCGTATTCAGAAACCGCTAGATAAACATGTGAGGTTGTCTGTGGTTATACTGCGTAGATAGTCAATGTGTAGTTTTTTTAGTGTTGGTAAGTGAAGAAATGAAGATAAGCATTACGGAAGAAAAATGAATGAAAGAATGTAGATGAAAGCATGTGGATGAAAGCATGTGGATGAAAGCATGTGGATGAAATCATTAGGGTGAAAATATGTGGATGAAAACATGTGGATAAAAACTTGTGGATGAAAGCATGAAGATGAAAACATATGGATGTAAACATGTGAATGAAAACGAGGACGAAAACATGTGAATGAAAGCAAGTGGATAAAAGCACGTGGACGAAAACATTTGGAGGAAAACATGAAGATGAAAGCATGTGGATTTATTTATATTGAAACTGGCCTCTTCGTACTGAAACTATATCACAATAATACTATTGCAATGGTATCAATGTAGTTTGTTGGAGGCTTCCAACTTACAATTTCAATGGTATTAATGTAGATTATTGGGTTAAAAACTTCAAGTGACAACGTTAGGAAGCTGGAGGCTTCCAACTTACAAAGGGGTTTTATATATAGGGTTCGAGTCTCGGCCAGTGCAGTTGCTATTTGCTTAAAACCACTTGACCGTGGATGCATTAACATGTAAACTGCTTGTGTAATTGATATTCCAAACGAGAGGATAATGAAATTAGTCCTTAGATTGCCACAGCTACGTGTGTCTGCGACAGCAGTGATGTCTAGTGCTACTAGGCGCCTATTGTTTGTGACACTGATGGTTCAATGGATTAGGGCGTCTCGAATTTTAACTGGCTACTAGGGTGGCGTGTTAAACCTCGAGGGTTCGAGTCTCGGCCAGTGCATATATATATATATATATATATATATATATATATATATATATATATATATATATATATATATATATATATATATATATGTTGCTTTATCTCCGCTACTCGATCTGGCAGAGCGAGTCGCAAGGGGAGACTGTGCTGAGTCTTCAACACCTTCAAGGAGGTTTCTACCTGCTATTCCTCGGCTACGTCTTCGCCTTCCTCGCCCTCCTGCAGGAGAAAGCTCTCTACGTGTACCAAATAGTGAGCCAAGATCTTAAATGAAGAGCCTTGTCGGACAACTGAAGACTGTGTAAGCTTCGAATAGCGTGGAGAACATAAGAACATAAGAATGGAGGAACACTGAGAGATTATTTACGAAAAATAATTATTTCTAGACAGGCTTCCTGAGTTATTGATCTAAAGATACTTCATGCACTACCATTTGTGTGCACGTTATGAATACACTGTATACAGTAGTGTGGATATGTACAATGCATTTTGTCCCAAGTCTTCACCTTACACTTGGCTTGAAAACATTACACACTCGCTGGCAAGATTAGATCACAAAATACATGGCAAGCATCAAGTGTCTCTTTATTATTCCTATTGAACAAGCAATCAAAATTGGTTGAAAGGATTTAGTGCATTACACACACACACACACACACACACACACACACACACACATACACAAACACACACACACACATACACAAACACACACACACACACACACACACACACACACACACACACACACACACACACACACACACACACACACACACACACACACACATATACACGCACACACACACGCTCACACACACACACACTCATAAACACACACACACATATATAGATATATATATATATATATATATATATATATATATATATATATCTATATATATATATATATATACATGTATATATATATATATAGGTAGTAGGTTGGTAGACAGCAACCGCCCAGGGAGGTACTACCGTCCTGCCAAGTGAGTGTAAAACGAAAGCCTGTAATTGTTTTACATGATGGTAGGATTGCTGGTGTCCCTTTTTCTGTCTCATGAACATGCAAGATTTCAGGTACGTCTTGCTACTTCTACTTACACTTAGGTCACACTACACATACATGTACAAGCACATATATACACACCCCTCTGGGTTTTCTTCTATTTTCTTTCTAGTTCTTATTCTTGTTTATTTCCTCTTATCTCCATGGGGAAGTGGAACAGAATTCTTCCTCCGTAAGCCATGCGTGTTGTAAGAGGCGACTAAAATGCCGGGAGCAAGGGGCTAGTAACCTCTTCTCCTGTATATATTACTAAATGTAAAAGGAGAAACTTTCGTTTCTCCTTTTGGGCCACCCCGCCTCGGTGGGATACGGCCGGTGTGTTGAAAGAATATATATATATATATATATAATATATATATATATATATATATATAATATATATATATATATATATATATATATATATATTATATAATTTTGGTAGGTGGGTTGGGAAGACAGAGGTCTTCATAAGATATTTACTGCGGAGTAAATCAACGTTTCAGTGATTTACTCTATAATAAATTTTCAATGAAGATTTCGTAGTCTCTCCCACTTTCTAAAATTGTAATTGTTCAATTTTCAATTTCAGTTCTGTCATATATAATAGAGACGGCCGACTTGTTGAAAAAAAAAAAAAAAAAAAATATATATATATATATATATATATATATATATATATATATATATATATATATATATATATATATATATATATATATATATATATGTCGTGCCGAATAGGCAGAACTTGCGAACTTGGCTTAAATAGCAACGCTCATCTTGCCATATAGGACAAGTGAAAATTTGTGTATGCAATAATTTCGCCAAAATCATTCTGAACCTAACGAAAAAAATATATTTCACTGTGTTTGTTTAGTATTAAATTACTGTAAACAAATCTAAAATATATTTAACTGGGTTAGGCTAAAATAAATTGTTCTTGTTATAATAAGGTTAGGTAAGTTTTCTAAGTTCCTTTTGGTGAAAAATTATAAATTTTTACATCAACAGTAATGAAAAAAATATGTCTTTAAACGTATAAGAGAAAATTTTAGAAAGGACTTAATTTTAAATGAGTTCTTGCTAATTGACCAGTTTTACATATTCGGCACGACATATATATATATATATATATATATATATATATATATATATATATATATATATATATATATATATATATTATTATTATTATTATTATTATTATTATTATTATTATTATTATCACACTGGCCGATTCCCACCAAGGCAGGGTGGCCCGAAAAAGAAAAACTTTCACCATCATTCACTCCATCACTGTCTTGCCAGAAGGGTGCTTTACACTACAGTTTTTAAACTGCAACATTAACACCCCTCCTTCAGAGTGCAGGCACTGTACTTCCCATCTCCAGGACTCAAGTCCGGCCTGCCGGTTTCCCTGAACCCCTTCATAAATGTTACTTTGCTCACACTCCAACAGCACGTCAAGTATTAAAAACCATTTGTCTCCATTCACTCCTATCAAACACGCTCACGCATGCCTGCTGGAAGTCCAAGCCCCTCGCACACAAAACCTCCTTTACCCCCTCTCTCCAACCTTTCCTAGGCCGACCCCTACCCCGCCTTCCTTCCACTACAGACTGATATACTCTTGAAGTCATTCTGTTTCGCTCCATTCTCTCTACATGTCCGAACCACCTCAACAACCCTTCCTCAGCCCTCTTGACAACAGTTTTGGTAATCCCGCACCTCCTCCTAACTTCCAATCTACGAATTCTCTGCATTATATTCACACCACACATTGCCCTCAGACATGACATCTCCACTGCCTCCAGCCTTCTCCTCGCTGCAACATTCATCACCCATGCTTCACACCCATATAAGAGCGTTGGTAAAACTATACTCTCATACATTCCCCTCTTTGCCTCCAAGGACAAAGTTCTTTGTCTCCACAGACTCCTAAGTGCACCACTCACTCGTGTCCCCTCATCAATTCTATGATTCACCTCATCTGTCATAGACCCATCCGCTGATGGGTCTATGAAAGATGAAAGATTGAATATCAGATTGGAGGGAGAGAGTATGGAGGAGGTGAATGTATTCAGATATATATATATATATATATATATATATATATATATATATATATATATATATATATATATATTATATATATATATACATATATATATATATATATATATATATATATATATATATATATATATATATATATATATATATATATATATATATATATATATATATATATATATATATGTATTGCAGATTTGTTCAGCGTTCCCAGAGTTCGTATTACATCACGCTTGTAAGCCAAAACTCCCCATAATGATGCCAGTTTGAGCATAAAAATGCAAAATATATTGCATGTTTTTTTGTGTGAGAGCTGTGAAAGTGTTTCATTTTTGTTTTTGGAAAATGATGAAGTTATGTATTTTGCTACTTATGCTAGCGTTATGGGATTATATTTTAACATATTTTTTTATATTTTGCAAGTTTTTTACATTCTCTCATAAGCTAATGGAGATGAACCTAAATGGATATTTTCTGAAAATTATATAAAATATATATTTTTTTTTTAATTTTTTCTTCATTAACAATCTGTCATGTGCTTAAGCATATCTACTAAAGGTCAGATCGACACCATGCCCAGGGTAGGGTAGGTGCCTGAGTCCGAGCTCTCACCTCACAAGACTTTCATTCCCATTATCTCCCTTGGGGCGGGGATGGCAGACCAGAGAGGCCTAGCTTGTGGCTAGGCCTGGGGACAGTTGGTCCCAAAGATGAGGAGGTACTTGTGCCTCCTCCCATGGGAGACTTAGGTCTCAGACACTCCCAAGACAGGGAGCCAAGGCCGGGCCACCACTTGGAAAAGGCCTGAGCCGGTAGAATACCGGCGAATCTTTAATAATAATAATAATAATAATACTAAAGGTATGTGTATAAGCATGTATCATCAGTGGAATTTTTACATATTTGCAATCACGCGTATTGTGATGTCTTCCGCGTGTGTGTGTATGTATGTATGTATATATATATATATATATTATATATATATATATTATATATATATATATATTATATATATATATTATATATATATATATATTTCTTTCTTTCTTTCAACACACCAGCCGTATCCCACCGAGGTGGGGTGGCCCAAAAGGAAAAACAAAAATTTCTCCTTTCATATTTAGTAATATATACAGGAGAAGGGGTTACTAGCCCCTTGCTCCTGGCATTTTAGTCGCCTCTTACAACACGCATAGCTTACGGAGGAAGAATTCTGTTCCACTTCCCCATGGAGATAAGAGGAAATAAACAAGAACAAGAGCTAGTAAGAAAATAGAAGAAAACCCAGAGGGGTGTGTATACATATGCTTGTACATGTATGTGTAGTGTGACCTAAGTGTAAGCAGAAGTAGCAAGACGTACCTGAAACCTTGCATGTTTATGAGACAGAAAAAACACCAGCAATCCTACCATCGTGTAAAACAATTACAGGCTTACGTTTTACACTCACTTGGCAGGACGGTAGTACCTCCCTGGGCGGTTGCTGTCTACCAACCTACTACCTAGGATATATATATATATATATATATATATATATATATATATATATATATATATATATATATATATATTCTTTCTTTCAACACACCAGCCGTATCCCACCGAGGCGGGGTGGCCCAAAAGGAAAAACAAAAGTTTCTCCTTTCACATTTAGTAATATATACAGGAGAAGGGGTTACTAGCCCCTTGCTCCTGGCATTTTAGTCGCCTCTTACAACACGCATAGCTTACGGAGGAAGAATTCTGTTCCACTTCCCCATGGAGATAAGAGGAAATAAACAAGAACAAGAGCTAGTAAGAAAATAGAAGAAAACCCAGAGGGGTGTGTATACATATGCTTGTACATGTATGTGTAGTGTGACCTAAGTGTAAGCAGAAGTAGCAAGACGTACCTGAAACCTTGCATGTTTATGAGACAGAAAAAAACACCAGCAATCCTACCATCATGTAAAACAATTACAGGCTTACGTTTTACACTCACTTGGCAGGACGGTAGTACCTCCCTGGGCGGTTGCTGTCTACCAACCTACTACCTAGGATATATATATATATATATATATATATATATATATATATATATATATATATATATATATATATATATATATATACCGGAATAACCTCCAGGTATATATATATATATATATATATATATATATATATATATATATATATATATATATATATATATATATATATATATATATATATATAGTATGATCCGAGGACATACGATGGTGTGAGTGCTTCAGAGCTAATTTCATCCTCCTCCCCGTTTGGTGTACTAGCCTCCACGAGCAGTATATATATTATTGTAACCACGAACCACTTATTCGTGGTTACTTATCATAGATCTGAGCCTAGGATAACACCTCGGATCATGAATGTGATGGTTCTTTCATACAGCGAGAATTCTGCCTTGCCAAATGCCCTTTAAAGATTTAACATAAAAGCACTTTTTAAAAAAGCATGGATTGTTAAAAGCATTTTGATAAAGAATTCTCCTTAACACTGTGTTGGTGGTGTTAATTGGCTGTAATGGTTGCAACTTACCTTATGTAGGACAGATCGGCAAACCTCTAGATATTAAGATATAACATGGATATTCTACATGAACTGCTCAGGAATCAAATGTAATTTTCAGCCACATTAGAATCTGCAATAACTCGGCAAACTGGTCGGAAGCCAGGGTCATTTTCCCTTGTTCCACTTGACCTCAACGGAATATTATAGAATCGGCAATTATAAAACATGATAAACGTTTACTATACAATAATAATGGCAGCTTATTCAAGTTACATTCGTTTATAGTTGAGACTATTGCGCATAACCTAAAACCCGACTCCTGTGTGAATGCTTTGGATTGTCTTAAGTTTTGTAGTTCCACACCGAGGAATTAGGGCCTGTTTTCTTACTTATTCTTGATGGTTAGACCTGCGTCTGCCTGAGAATTTTGTGGGATAAACTATGATCATCTTCCTTTGGATAAACTACAGATGTCTCCCTTTAAATGATTCCATTTAAATAAGTCGGCCATTGACCCGTTTTCTAGATATATAGAAAATTTCTAATACAATTGCCAAATATATCCATATTTAGATTGCAAAATCTTTTATACCATATATGAGTCTGAATTTTTGATAACTGCCATGTCACTAATGTTTCATTCGTTAGGGTATTACTAAAACATCAGTGCTTGTTGGTTGGCTGTTTTCTAATGCATTAATATTCAATCTTTCTAGCACTGGGCATTGGGTACTGGTGTGCCTGGGGCACTTACCGCCTCCTGCCTCATTCGAACAAAAATGCTTCCTATGAACGCATTTGCTTGGACTTCCTCCTCTTTTCTGCAACATTGTAAGCTTCTGATGATGTGTTGATTGCAGCACGAAAGGCCTAGAGCTATGATTTAACTCCCTATTATTCACACACACACACACACACACACACACACACACACACACACACACACACACACACACACACACACACACACACACACACACTCACACACACAATATACATATATATATATATATATATATATATATATATATATATATATATATATATATATATATATATATATATATATATATATATATATATATATATATGCAAAACAACCACTGTAAAGGAATAGTGAAATTCCAAGCGATTTCGTGACTACTCACATTATCAAGGAATAATAAAAGTAATACATCAAAGGAAGGCATATGAAGGGTCTAGACCACACCTCACCATCACATCCTACACACACACACACACACACACACACACACACACATTTATATATATATATATATATATATATATATATATATATATATATATATATATATATATATATATATTTATATATATAAATATATATATTTTTTTTCAACAAGTTGGCCGTCTCCCACCGAGGCAGGGTGACCCAAAAAAGAAAGAAAATCCCCAAAAAGAAAATACTTTCTTCATCATTCAACACTTTCACCAGACTCACACATTATCACTGCTTTTGCAGAGGTGCTCAGAATATAACAGTTTAGAAGCATATACGTATAAAGATACACAACATATCCCTCCAAACTGCCAATATCCCAAACCACTCCTTTAAAGTGCAGGCTTTGTACTTCCCATTTCCAGGACTCAAGTCCGACTGTATGAAAATATATATAATATATATATATATATATATATATATATATATATATATATATATATATATATATATATATATATATATATATATATATTTATATATATATATATATATATATATATATATATATTTACATTATATATATATATATATATATATATATATATATATATAAATGTATATATGTATATATATATATATATATATATATATATATATATATATATACATATATATATATATATATATATATTTATATAGGGAGGTACCACCTCTGGAACTGTCCTGGGGACCCTCATCCTCAGATGTATATGTGTGTGTGTGTGTGATTTTGTGATTTCTCACATTATCAAGGAACTGTAAAAGTAAAAGATCAGCAGAAGGCATACAAGGGCGAGATTGCACCTTGCAGTCAACATACAGAGCCTCACCCGTCCCTTTATGATGATGCAGGTGAGATGGTCAAGGACCTGTCAAACACAGCTTATATTCTACTCAGGTTTTCTGATTTTAACTTGTCGAAGATATCTTAAATTCTTCACAAATTTTATTAATTATAAATGAATCTAATTTATATAATCCTAAACAAATATTCATACTTATTTCCAACCTATTTTTTTATGAAGCTTGATTCCATTATATTTCTTTCGACCATGGACCAGCTTGATACAACTTTCTCGGTCTTTTGAAAAATCAATTGGATGTTTAAAATCTCTCACATGAATAAACAGAACATTAGACTCTTGTCCAATTCAACTCTCTCGTCAACATCCTCCTGCCACCCGGAATGTCCTCTCAGCTCTTGCCATTTCACCGATATTTCTTCAAGCATAATAAATGTTTTCTATTGTCTTCGATTCCTTCTCAAGTTTATTACTGATTTCGACTATTTGTTCCTCGCCTTTAACCAACGATTAATGGATGAAATATCGGGCGTTCTTCCAAGAAAAAAAAAAACTAGATGTATATGTATATATGGACCACTGGTTAAAAATACTTTAACCCTTAAAATAGTATATATAGATAGAAATATTCGTCTCTCTCTCTCCCTCTCTCTCTCTCTCTCTCTCTCTCTCTCTCTCTCTCTCTCTCTCTCTCTCTCTCTCTCTCTCTCTCTCTCTCTCTCTCTCTCTCTCTCTCTCTCTCTCTCTCTCAATTGACGTCTTCCACCCGTCTTTCAAGAAATGATCCAAAGAGTGTATTCATCTCCTCTGAGTAATTCTCTGTCTGTTATAATCCGGACACCCAGGCTTTCAGAAATGGTTCACAGTAGAATGAATTCCTTCCTCTCTTAGGTATTCACTCATTCTGTTAAAAGCATTAACATAAGAAAAGTTAATGAAAGCAGAGATGACTTAATCTGGAAAGAATATTTTTATGAATTACTAAACGGTAGTAGAGTAGTAGTAGTAGTATCAGTATTATTATTATTATTTTTATTATTACTATTATTATTATTATTATTATAATTATTATTATTAGTAGTAGTAGTAGTAGTTTGTTATTTAGTAAAACGTCATTGTAATTGATTTGCTTTTGAGTCAGTGGTATTGTTTCTTCTTTAGTCATAAAGAAAAGAGATACAGATGAATAGATAAATTATTTCTTTGAAGTCTTTTTTTTTTTTAATTCGGGAGACGAGCTTCATTATCTAGTCCTGCCTCCTGTATCATAACAAATGGACGAGGTGTGTGCGTGTGTGTGTGTGTGTGTGTGTGTGTGTGTGTGTGTGTGTGTGTGTGTGTGTGTGTGTGTGTGTTTAATTATCTGTGAATAATGAATTAATCCTATAATTAAAACAAATGTTTACTTCCAGTGATCGAAACTCCGGCCGATGTGACCGCAGTCTCGACTCTCACCACTCCTCTTCCTCCTCCGGCTCTTTCTCTTATTTTTCTCTTCTTAATTTCTTCCTCTTATTGTTACTAGTACTACTACTACTACCACTATTACTTTTCTTCTTTTTCTTCTTCCTCTTTTTCTTCTTCCTCTTTTTTTTCTCCTCTCTGTTCTCTATTCCTCCGTCTCACTACCTATAATGGTCGTTATGACAGTGACCAAAACTCCACCAAAAATCGTAAGAGAGAATTACCGAGAAAGTAATTGAAACTCTCTTCTTTCTCAGACTAGAGCATTTGTACGGTACATATCGCAAGGATTGATCGTACTGGTACGTTAGTTACCATTTTGTCGTAGGCACATGTCGATTAGACACTAGGCCTGTTGTGTGTGTGTGTGTGTGTGTGTGTGTGTGTGTGTGTGTGTGTGTGTGTGTGTGTGTGTGTGTGTGTGTGTACGCTTCGCTGAGACAGAAGTAGTAAAGTAAGGTATGTCTGAATGAAACTCTTCTTTATGATATGTATCTTAACGATATTGCCCCTCCTAGTGCAGTTGCTGCTATTATTATCACTATTATTATTATTATTATTATTATTATTATTATTATTATTATTATTATTATTATTATTATTACTGTTTATTATAACTATTATTTTTTTTAATGGACACGTGTTTCTTTACAACTTGTAATTATGAATTCTTAATAACGTTATTGGAGATGTCTGAGTGTAAAAAGATGGCAAATAACGTAGTCACATGTAGATGTATAAATTCACTGGTCAACAACCAAAATGCTTCCGAGACCAGAATAGCAATTTTCAACTAATTTTAGGTCACTTATAATGAATATCATGGTTAAAATTGCTTGTTAGCTCTACTTTTCAATATACACCTACGTGTCACAACATGTTACAACAGACTTCAGGCAGTGCGTTTCTTACCACAGTCAAAGTCTCACTGAGCTTCATTATTGTTCACAGTCAGAGAAGGTGGTTGTGCTTTGCAGTTTTATATTTTGAGGTGAAAGGTGATTTTCTTAGCCAAACAGGGTGGATGCACCAATTACTGCTGCTTTCTATGTAAATGGGGCAGTCGTGCAAGATGTTCCCGCAACATCAGGAGAGACTGGCCACCTCGTCAGTCATTGGAACCTGGGATGAAAAATATTCAACATCCACCTCTCATTGAAGCAAACAAAATTTTGCTACCACCACTACACATAAAACTGGGGCTCATGAAAAACTTTGTGAAATTTATGGAAAAATCCGGTCAGGGATTCAAGTATTTAACATAAAAATTCCCCTCACTGAGCCACGCTGAGATAAGAGAGGGAGTCTTCAATAGTCCTCAGATTCGCGAGCTTCTTGAAGATGGTGACTTTGAATCAGACCTTCATGGGGAAGAGAAAGCTGCTTGGGAAGCATTCAAGTTAGTGGCGAAGGGATTTCTCGGAAACAGAAGGGAAGGCAACTATGAAGACTTGGTGGAAAACCTCATCAAGGCTTACAAGAACATGGGCTGTAACATGTCACTTAAAATCCACTCTTTGGACTCACAATTAGACTTTTTTCCAGCGAACTGTGAGGCAGTTAGTAACGAACATGGTGAAAGATTTCACTAAGATATTTCAACCATGAAAAAATGGTACGAGGGCAAATAGGGCACAAAAATGCTTGCAGACTATTGCTAGACATTGGCAAGAGATGATTCTTCAGCCCACTACAAGCGTCAAGCAAAAAAGGCAGAGAGTAGGTACGGATTAGAGTTTAAACATACTGACACGTATTGTAAGTTACAATAAAATAATCATACATTACGTCTCGTATCTTTAAAACTATAGCCAATAAGCATTTTTCAAAGTGATATTTGGATTCATGACATGAAAATACATAAGAATTAACTCATCTCATTTAAGAAGCATACAACTTTTCAAAAATTGTTGACCAGTGATTCGATCCAAAATTCACGGAAATACACCATGCGAAATTCACAGCATACACAGAATTCACATGATACACAGAATCCACATGATACACAGAATCCACATGATACACAGAATGCACATGATACACAGAATGCACATGATACACAGAATCCACATGATACACAGAATCCACATGATACACAGAATCCACATGATACACAGAATCCACACGCAACACACAGACATGAAGCTAAGAGGAGATTCACACAACACACATCATGTGACGACACTACCGGCGTCTGAAGACATCTTCTCTTATCAGACTCGTCGTTTAACACAACCTAGTGAACACGACCAAGACACCTATCTTAACGATAACCATATTAAGTCGATGACAGCTGCCTTAAACTGACGACAATCATATTAAGCCAACGACAAGTGTTTTGAACCAACGTTATTATTAAAATTATTATTATTATTATTATTATTATTATTATTATTATTATTATTATTTTTATTATCATTAAAACTTGGCGCTATACCCACACGGGTCATACAGCGCTGTAAATCAACGACAACTGCCTCAAACCGACGACAGGTACCTTAAACCGACAACTACTGCCTCAAACCGACAATTGCCTAAAGCTGACGACAACCGCATTACCTCGAAAGGGATAAGAAATCTGGTGTACAGAGCCCAGATCCTTCGTGGGAGATGCCTTGATATTTGACATGAGTTCTTGAGCCAAGAAATTGGAACCTCCCCCTACACTCTTCCTTGAATTAATTGCTGATTATCTTCCATTCCTCAAGCGCTATAATAACCCCATACAGGTTTAGCGCTAACCTCTCGATTTAATTATTATATCTAGGGCCCAATCATGGAATCGAACCAGCAATTAAGGAGCAACTAACTTCCAGAAAAATTATATGAAGGTGTTATGCCTGTTGAACATTACGTCATTTACTGTAATTTCTATGGCTAACATTATAAATATATACTGCTTTAATATAATTTTTATTATTAATATAATAGATGTCTACTAATTTCCTGTAATTTATGGGGATGATGTATGTTGTATAAAGAACCCGGAATGATTGACGAGATTCCTGAAGATCACTCTCAGATCTGCCGGGCCAGCTTTGGCTGCAGAGGTTATTCGGTTATATGAGTCTCAGGTGTGTGTGTGTGTGTGTGTGTGTGTGTGTGTGTGTGTGTGTGTGTGTGTGTGTGTGTGTGTGTGTGTGTGTGTGTGTGTGTGTGTTTGCATATGCGTATGTATATGGAGTCGAGCTAGAAGCATTTTTAATAATTATTTCATCTTATCTTCTTCAGAACTACCTGCAACACAAAGAGTAAAGAGTCTCAAGATAATCTGCTAGAGAGCATTATAGCTTAATATAAACCTCCTCACGTTATGATTATTCCACAAAAGGATTATATCTCCATGGAAGGATAATTGGTCGTCGATATTTATAGCCCCCATCTCTTAACCAGATGAATTAATGAATTGCTTCATTCAGATGGGAGACACTTTAATCTGAGAGAAGCTCTAACGGAGATTGCTTCTCTATTAAGTATATGGTATCTTTACATTAATGGCACACAATACCGACAAGCTTATAAGAAGACACATGAGCAGCACTTGGGTATATTTACCGACGAAACTCTTCTTCTGCGCAACAGGCGCTTTTTTTGTTGATAAATTGTTCAAAGAACCGACAAGTTGATAAACTAGACACATGTGCAACACTGGTGGCTTCATCAGTCCAGTACAGAGGCAACTACAGTACTGTACTGGAGACAGTGGAAGAAACCCCAGGTGTTATCTTAAGTAAATGGCGCCTTAGAAATAAACTCATTTTTGCCAAAGGTTGTCAGGCGATTAAACAGGTAAGAAAATCTTATTTTGCTGCACATCACCAACAGTGGGACTCTAACAGGCACTTGATAAAGTCCTACCGTAGATGAAAGGTCATAATATAAACGTCTTCCCTGCTTAAAGTGTTTTTTAATTACTACCTGTCAATTATGGTCCAGCGACTCCAAAATAGCATCAGTAATAAAAACAACAACAACAATAATAAAAACATAAATAAAAATACTGAAAATAATGATAAGACTAATAATAATAATAATAATAATAATAATAATGAGGTTAAGGGAATTCCGTTGAGAGTCAGAGTCAACTGATATCGTATTTACAAACTCCTGATGTCATTCGCAAATGGAGGGCAATGAGCCTTTTAATTGCCGTCTATCAACATAATGGTTGTCACTGAATGGATATCGGTGCAATGAATAACCTTCCTTCCTCCAATTTCATATTCAACCACCACTTATTGTATTCGCACTGCTATTATAATACAATAAAGTGAATATCAAGGTGGAGGAATTGAAGTAAATTAGATGTGTAGTAGCCTCGACACTTTACTATGTATTTCTGTGAGTATACCCGTAACGCAGTAAAGCCGTTATGGACAATAAACATATAGGAAAAAACGATTAAATTATATTTGATACGCATGATTAATAGGTCAGTAAATGATATAAAAGTTACGCAGAGAATAAATATGAGGAGGTGCAAATAAAATAATCTTCTACTTGGTTGTTACGGGATTAATTTCCAGCAGTTGGCTACACTCGCCTGCCCACTAGAGCTATCCACCAAGCTCTCTTTGGCACTTAGGTCTCCTAAAGGTCTCTTTTTGCCTAAATCCCAGTTCCAAGTTCCCTCTCTTTCTCTCGTTCTTCTAGGTTCCTTCAAAAATTCTCTCTCTTTTTTTTTTTTTTTTTTTGTTTATTTTCCTCTACTAATTAATTAGAAAGGATCCTGGTTTATACAACGGGTCTCATTTTACCTCGAGGAATATATCTTCTGAGATACTCCTCATCATTGTTTTACTATTGTAATAAGGAATATTTATGTCCAGATCTTAACCCTCAAAAGTGGGTAGATATTCATAGCACAAGGACATTTTAATGAGGCAAACTTTTCGATCAGTGGGAGTTTCATCAGTTCAAAACGAAGAGAAAAACAGAGTATATATAGCAGACTGGAGCAGGAAGATGGAAGCAGAGGTGGTGCGGGTCATCATACATGGAAAGAGTTATGAAAAATCAACTGAGGACACCGGGTGACAGTGCACTGGAATGGTAGTATGAATTTAGCCAGGATCCTGGACATGCTGAAGCTGCCTGTGTTCTAGATGACTGTATTGGAAGTGGCAATCACTGTTGACTCCAGACACGGCCGTTTCTGCGAACTATCATCCTTAATGATCAATCTATCTTCATTCCATTTCATGGGGTGTCCTTGGGAATTTCAGGGTATGGCGCATTATGAACGATCATTATAATTTAATTATAGTTAATGAGAGCGAGAGAGAGAGAGAGAGAGAAACCGACACAGACAGCCAGACAGACAGGCAGAGACAGAAAGACAGGCAGATAGACAGACAGGCAGACAGACAGAGACAGACAGACAGGCAGACAGAGACAGATAGACAGACAGTCAAAGAGAGACATAAACAAAGACATTTTTCCACAAATCCATCATCAAGTCTCCAAGTCTTGTTTCTCCCTCAGAACGTCAGTCACAATATTTCCTGAGACGACAAGCTAACAGATGTTAGTCGACTGGTCTGGGTCGCAGCCTGGGTAGTGTGTCACTCTTTTTCATTTTTTAAATTCATGGGTGAGTGCTAAACCTGTAGGTGTCATACAACGCCTGGGGGCAATGGAAGGTATTCAGGCTTAATTTAAGAAACTGGAGCGCAGGTTCAATTCTTTAGATCAAGAGCCCCTCAACAGCATCAATGAACCTTCAGGAAATGAACCTTCAGGAAATGAACCTCTCTGAAATGAACCTCTCTGAAATGAACCTCTCTGAAATGAACCTCTCTGAAATGAACCTCTCTGAAATAAACCTCTCTGAAATGAACCTCTCTGAAATGAACCTCTCTGAAATAAACCTCTCTGAAATGAACCTCTCTGAAATGAACCTCTCTGAAATGAACCTCTCTGAAATGAACCTCTCTGAAATAAACCTCTCTGAAATGAACCTCTCTGAAATGAACCTCTCTGAAATGAACCTCTCTGAAATAAACCTCTCTGAAATGAACCTCTCTGAAATGAACCTCTCTGAAATGAACCTCTCTGAAATGAACCTCTCTGAAATGAACCTCTCTGAAATGAACCTCTCTGAAATAAACCTCTCTGAAATGAACCTCTCTGAAATGAACCTCTCTGAAATAAACCTCTCTGAAATGAACCTCCCTGAAATGAACCTCTCTGAAATGAACCTCTCTGAAATGAACCTCCGTGAAATGAACCTCTCTGAAATGAAACGAAAATGGAAAACATCTCGTAGCTTGTAAATTGAGCTGTGTGAAAAATAAATGAAACGAAGATAAAGGAGTAAAGAAATGAAAGATATAAACGATAAAATCAAAAGCAAATTATTGACGTAAAGAAAATTGTTTTCCATATTTTTAGTGAAACTGGAAAAAAGGTTTACCACAAATATTTTAATTAAGCATATTTTATCATATATGAAATTGAACGATAAAATAACAGAATCAGCATAATATTAAAAATAATAATAATAATTATTATTATTATAACAATAGTGATATAATAACCTAAATACATTTGACGTAATTTATAATTAAAGATTTTATTCATAGTTCGTATAAACCGTCGGTCATGTGAAGACAAGTCCGCTGTCGGGACACTTCACTTGGGTGGGCATGCGTGGAGTGTAGGAGTGAGGGCGTGTTGGGCAGTGGGAGGTAGTGGGTTGAGAGGCGTGAGTCCTAGTGGGTTGTGGCGTGTAGTGGAGGGCGCACGGCCGCTCTCTAGAGTCGAGAGGCGGCTCTCAGAGTGCTCAGTGGCACTCTAGAGGAAGCAGTCTTGCAGAACGCTTATTACCAGGGTGAGGTAGTTGTGGATAAGGTCACGTGAGCAAACACTATTTGTAGTGATCAAAGTCCCAGAAACGAGACGTTTCCATCATAAAATGTTCGAAGTGATTGCTCACGTGTTTTTATCCCAACGGTGGGTATAAATACACCAGGTTATCACTAAAGGAAGTGTCGGAGCCTCGTTGGTTTATCCCACGAAGTACAGTATATACGTGAGGTACCTTGACTACGGTGCGTTTAGCGAAGTCTGTGCCTCAATCTGAGGTACGGTATACATTATGGCTGACCATTGCCAGTCATACATCTCAGTGCGACGCAACTGCAAGCGTATAATTTGTAAGATGCATTCAGAGAGTAAGTAAAATTAAGATAAGTTGGACCAACAGCATTTACGAATCTCTCGAACAGTAAAAACAAAACAGAACTGCAAAACTCAAACATACCATTAACAGAAAAATATCTACTCAGACTGGTGTAAGCTGGGATATCTTCACTGAGAGATGTGTGTCTTTCAGTCATTATAAGCCGAGTTTCCTTTGATTCTCATTTAAGGGTTTAAAATATTCTTAACTGATTGCATCTAGTTTACCCAAAGACAGATTGTAATTACCTCTTAAAGTCGAAGCACATACAACAGAGATTTATATCTCTCAGGCACTGAAATGTTACATTAATCCCTATTTTAGGGATTAAAGTTTTCTTGACTGGCGGCGTAAAGGTGGAATGTAGACTTAATGACCTTTCTGCAGGTGATCGGTTTTTAAAACTGACTCACTAAGCAATCATCATCGTCAGCGCTCCATTAGTAATAACCCTGGAATTTCAAATACTTTATTTCAGCAGAAGGAAAAAAGGCAGACACTTCACTGCTACTTTCCATTAAAGATATGAAACCACCTGTGATTATAAATTGTCATCGTTTGTGCTGACACAAAAACTGTATTGGCAGTTTATATCAGTTCATAAAGATAACTAAATCTGACAATTTCTGGTTCTGTCCACGACCGTGGCAGTGATACAGTGATCCAGCCACACATTGACTGTTTAGATGAAACTAGACTGAGTCTGCAACAGGTAAGATTATATTCAGGAGTGAAGTGCTAAACCCGGAAGGGATCACACAACGTCCAGCGAAACGTTAGGTAATGAGGATTAATCCAAGGAAGGGAATGGAGGCTTCAATTTCTTGGATCAATCCACTTACTAAATAGTATATTGTGTCACAAAACAGAGGTTATTTTTCTATTAAGTAGAAAGTTTGCATTAATGTATTGTATTATCGACAAGAAGATGAGTAAGAAACAGGTACAATACCTAGGCATCTTTATTGACGTTACTCCTGCAACGCGCAGCAAACTTTTTTTTTGGGGGGTATCATATATTAACTAATATGAAAGGATCCTGGTTTATACAACAGATCCCTAGGGCAATGCATTTTACCTCCAGGAGCACATCACCAGAGATGCGCCGCCTCGTTGGCTTACTATTGCAATAAGTGATATTTATGTCCAGATCTTAGCCCTGATAAGTGGATAGATATTCATAGCACAATATCTTTATGAGGCAAACTATTACCTTGTAATAAGCACGACATTACGTACATCCTACATTAAGGTGAAAGTTAATATGCAAGATGTAATGAGGCGACCCAGGTTCACCAGTTTTCATTTGAATAATTTTTTTTAAAATAATATTTAGTTTAGATCTCATCAAAACCTCATCAAGTTAAGACTTTACGTAAGATAATTGTTGAGCAAATTTGCATAAGATACGCTAAACTTGTTTCAGATGTTTCAGTCACTGCTGCCTGTCTGCTGACGCAAACACACACACACACACACACACACACACACACACACACACACACACACACACACACACACACACACACACACACACACACACACACACACACACAATTTTTTAGGTGAGTACAACCTCAACTAGGTGAGTACACACACGTGATAAAGGCAAGCTCACTATGCACTTACAAGACTAGGTATGATAGACTCATGAAGCGAAAAAAAACCCTAATGCCCGTTGATTCCAGTCGAGATAGCTGAGACTCGACCCTTTGCAAACACAACTCGGCGAGTACAAACTCAATGCATACAACTCTGAGTACGCACGCTCAGAAAGACACAGGAGGACGAAGGTAAAGTTACTAATTACAGAGGATGTCAGTCACATAGAAACTGACTGGAAAAACTGGGATCCGCAAGGGGGAGCAGAAACAGTGAAAAGCAAAGCACAAACGCTAAATTAAGGAAAAAAATCTTTGTGTGGATCCAAAATCTGTCTTTTTGTTTCCTTTTTATGTGGAATTTATTTCCAGATTTGTTGCGATGGATTTGCCTTTTTAATTAAACAATAATATTTTACAAATTTGAGAGTTTATATATATATATATATATATATATATATATATATATATATATATATATATATATATATATATATATATATATATATATATATATATATATATATATATATATATATACCAGTGCTGCTATATCCATTTACTAAAATCAATTTAAAAAATGGAAAAATTAGGGAAAATGTAGGAACCCATTAAGCTTTTTGGATTGAATTTTTCCCTCACAACGTCCCAAACAAGATAATTCCAAAATATATATATAGCCAGGGGAAGGTATTTATTTCCGCAGGTGGTCTTTTTGGAATTCAGAAACTGAAGGGAATATATATATATATATATATAGGATGGGGTCCACCTCTGGTGTAAATTGTGGGACCCATAGCCTCGGAGAAGTGGATAAAAAGGCTTCAAGGAAAAATATTTGGATTTCTTCCTGAAGCCGTTTGAATATTCCACTTCCCCTACCACCCCATCTTTTCGTATTTATTTTTTTTTTTTTTTTACTAATAGGAATATTTTATTACATAATATGGTACAGAAGATTTAAGAGATACATTATTGATATAAAGGTGGCATATACGGTACATGTTGTTACGTGTGTATCACCGATTATAAGGCGAAAATCTCATCCAGCTCCTCAGAGCTGGGGCGTGTGCCCAAAATACAGCAGGCATTACCCCTTTGAACAGCCGCACTGAGCCGCTGGAACAGAAAACTAGCTGCCCTGGGATCCCTAGTTACCCTGATGAGTCTTTTTCCCAGCTCCTTAAGGAATTTAGATGCACTCTTTCCCCATGAGCCAAGGGTCTCTGAGCCTATGGGAACAAACATATAATGATGGGCAAGTTCTCCATATTTTCTAGACTTTTGGGACTCCCTGAAGCTGGCAGCTGCCCCTCCTTCCTCCCTGGTGTATTGGAGATAGGTATCAGCCAAGGTAGATGCACATGTATAGTCCCACACCACCTGCTTCCCATCTGTCCAGGCTTGAAGGGTGATACCATCTGGACGCTTCTGGCTGCCATCAGATCTGCATAGTTGGGGTGGCTCCCTTACTGCTGGGCATCCAGCTGTTGTGAGGCTCCTCTTGATAATGTTATTAACCTCCTCATGTCTTGCAATCTTTCCCTCGGATTTACGGCACACAAGACCATGGTACCCGAATCGGTCTGCTGCTTCACTGCCACAAATACACCTGTGTTCGGCGAGAATAGGGGCGGCAAGTCGAAGGGCAACACCGATGCGGATGGTCTGTGGGTCGAGACGTGTGCCAAGGCTGGAGTTGGGAACAGCCAACAGAAAGTCCCCAGCATGAGGGGCTCTCACTGCCAGGAGGCGGGCTCTATCCTTCCCTGACACACTCTGAAGCATTGTTGAGGCAATATTTTCCACTATTGGACCATCCCAGTGCGATTGTTTGTAGTTGTTGGGGGGAGCAGGTCTGGCTCCAGAGCCCGTTAGATTATCCCAGATCATTGCTCCGTCAATGAATTTTTGGTCCTGGACTCCTATCTTGTCCCTATATATATATATATATTTATATATATACATATTTATATATATATATATATATATAAATATATATATATATATATATATATATATATATATATATATATATATATATATATATAAATATATATATATATATATATATATATCATATATATATATATATATATTTTTATAATATATATTTTTATATATATATATATATATATATATATATATATAGAGAGAGAGAGAGAGAGAGAGAGAGAGAGAGAGAGAGAGAGAGACAATATAAGACACAGACAGCAACTAAAAATAAACGCAGAGAAAGAACATCAGAATATTTTAAACAGACATTCACGAGAAAGAATTTAAAATGGATAAAAAATATAGATAAGAGAGAAGCAAGTCATGAGACAGAGAGTATAAATGTAGAAATAAAAGTGGAATAAGAGGGAAAGAGAGTAGAGGTGAGAGAGACAAGAAGTAGTAGAGAATACACAGCAGATCACAAAACAAAATAATTAAGAGAATGAGACGGTTGGAAGACAAAGTGTCATCAAACTGATAAGAAAAGAAAGACACTTTATCTGCGACTGTTGAAAGTAGTAAAACAATAAAAGAAAAAGCACAAGCACTTTGTAGAACATGACTTTCATTGGGACAACGTTTCACTCTTGAGAGAAACGTTGCTCTAATAAAAGCTTGTCCAGCAAATTGTCTTTCTCTCACAAAGGGACTTGCACAAGAACAAGAATGTATTAAACAGCTTCTCTCCCAAAGATCAGCTTTTTTAAGTTGCTTTCTAAGAGCAAATGTTAGAGCGAAACTTTGTCTCAAAAAGCCTTGGTCTTCAGTGTCTTGGTATTAGGAAACTTAGATGCCACAGAAGAGAATGAGAGAAAATTGGAAACAGAGAATAGAGAGAATGAGGAAACAATCGAGGAAACAGAGGATCGACAAAGGAGTGACGACGAGAAAGAGAGAGAGAGAGAGAGAGAGAGAGAGAGAGAGAGAGAGAGAGAGAGAGAGAGAGAGAGAGAGAGAGATAGAATTTTCTGTAAGTGCCCAATTCCCTCTTTCATTGCTCCGTTGGTGTTATTGTGTCACAGACACACGTAAAGAATTGTGTGTGGGGGTTTATATGTGTGTGTGTGTTTGGGGGGTTTATATGTGTGTGTGTTTGGGGGGTTTATATGTGTGTGTGTGTTTGGGGGGTTTATATGTGTGTGTGTGTGTACTCACCTAGTTGTACTCACCTAGTTGTGGTTGCAGGGGTCGATTCACAGTGTGTGTGTGTGTTTTCCTCATTGTGCTTGCTATGGATTATATCCTCTCTGCCACGGGACATATAGCCTAACATCCCTGTTACTCATTTCTTCAGATTTCCTCCACGCTTCATCGTCTCAATACAGCTTTCAAGCAATTAGTCCATATCCTTCCTAACAGGTTTTTGAGTATCGTGTACGTCTTGAACGTGTCTCCCCCTGGTTTTGCAATCATCTAAGACGAATAGGTCAATTGGTTAGAGCTTGTAGCCTGTTTGGTTCGATGTTTCCCACGTTGTAATATGTGTATGAAATTACAAAGTGTATATTCACTTGTAGGTTTACATACACTACTTAGTGTGACTGTAGAGGAATGGTCATATTAAAAATATGTAGATAAAACACATATGCGCAATTCAAGGCATTTACTGAGGAGGCGAATTTGTTAAGCAGACACACGCACGCACGCGCGCGCACACACACACACATTGTATGTGTGTGTATATATATATATATATATATATATATATATATATATATATATATATATATATATATATATATATATATATATATATATATATATATATATGTGCCGAATAGGTACAACTGGTCAATTAGCAAGGACTCACTTAAAATTAAGACCTTTCTAAAATTTTGTCTTATACTTTTAAAGATATATTTTTTTAATTATTAATTTTGTACGAAAAGAATCTTAGAAAACTTACCTAACGTTAGTATAACAAGCGCAATTTAGTCTAGCCTAATCCAACTAAATATATTTTAGATAAGTTTACAATAATTTAATAAAAAACAAACATAATGAATTATGTTGTTTCGTTAAGTTCAGAATGATTTTTGCGAAATTATTGCATACACAAATTTTCCTATGTCTTATTCGACAAGAAAAGCGTTGCTATTTAAACCAAAAACGACACGACATTATATGGGCGACTGGCCCACTCTGCGCTATTCTGGGAAAAAAAACTTCCGCTCACTCCTTCAGTTGCAACCTTGCAACATTGCATAGCTCCTGATGACGCACTGAGAAGTGTGAAAGTATTTGAGCTAAAGATTTCCACCCCCCTGTGGCTTGTCTTGCATATATATATATATATATATATATATATACAACGTGTGTGTATACACTGACTGATCATATGTACATATATGACTACCATATGTGAAATACACTTTCTTTTAGATCTATGCAGTGTTATGTGTACAAACATTCATGGGCTTCCATGTGCATGGTGTGTGCCTTGTGTACACTGTCAAGCACCACAAAATATGCACTGATTTATGGGGATACTTAATTGCATAATTCGTCATTATGGCTGTAATTAGTGAGGTCTGAGATTGCGAAATAAATATTCACTCTGTGTATATAATTTTCGGGAGTTACACATTGCTTGTATTACTATGTTGACAGGTGTGAAGAGGGGCGATAGGATAGGTAGAGCTGGTCATGTGGTAGGTAGGGCTGATGATGTGGTAGGTAGAGCTGCTGATGTGGTAGGTAAGGCTTGTGAAGTGGTAGGTAGGGCTGGTGATGTTTTAGGTAGGGCTGTTGATGTGGTAAGTAGAGCTGGTGATGTGGTAGGTAGGGCTGGTGTTGTGGTAGGTAGGGCTAGTGATGTGGTATGTAGGGGCTGATGTAGTAGGTAGGGCTGCTGATGTAGTAGGTAGGGCTGCTGATGTAGTAGGTAGGGCTGGTGATGTGGTAGGTAGGGCTGGTGATGTTTTAGGTAGGGCTGGTGATGTTGTAAGTAGGGCTGGTGATGTGGTAGGTAGGGCTTGTGATGGGGGTAGGTAGAGCTGCCGATGTAGTGAGTAGGGCTGGTGATGTTTTAAGTAGGGCTGGTGATATGGTAGGTAGGGCATGTGATGGGTGAGGGAAGGGCTGCCGATGTAGTAGATAGAGCTGGTGATGTGGTAGGTAGGGCTGGTGATGTGGTAGGTAGGGATGGTGATGTGGTAGGTAGAGCTTGTGATGTGAGTAGGTGAGGCTAGTGATGTGGTAGGTAGGGTTGGTGATGTGGTATGTAGGGCTTGTGAAGTGGTAGGTAGGGCTGGTGATGTACTAGGTAGGGCTGCTGATGTGGTTGGTAGAGCTGGGGATGGGGGTAGGTGGGGATGGTGGTGTAGTAGGTAGGGCTGATGATGTGGTAGGTAGGGCTGGTGATGGGGGTAGTTGGGGCTGGTGATGTGGTAGGTAGGGCTGTTGATGTGCTAGGTAGGGCTTGTGATGGGGGTAGGTGGGGCTGGTGATGTGGTAGGTAGGGCTGGTGATGGAGGTAGGTAAGGCTGGTGATGTAGTAGGTAGAGCTGGTGATGTGGTAGGTTAGGCTAGTGATATGGTAGGTAGGGCTTGTAATGGGATAGGTGGGGATGGTGATGTAGTAGGTAGGGCTTGTGATATGGGTAGGTGGGGCTGGCAATGTGGTAGGTGGGGCTGGTGTTGTGGTAAATCGAGCTGGTAACGTGGTATGTAGGGCTTGTGATGTGGTAGGTAGGGCTAGTGATGAGGGTACGTGTGGCTTGTCTGTCTAAAAACTCAAATTTTCTTTCGGCATAAAGAGTGGGGATAGTTCCCATTTCGTCTGAATTTACTGACACTTACGGCAGATAACACGAAACGAATTGTGCATATGAAGCGGGGAAGGTAAAAATTATTTCGAATAGTTTTATTTGTCTGGCGATTTTTATTTATGCATTATGAAAGTTATTAATGGTAGCAAAAATTTAATAATGCTAAAAACGGAATATGTCTAAATCTTCGAATAACCAAACGGTTCTAGCACTTTGTAAATAAGAAAGAAAACATGGAAGATAGGGGCGGCGCTCAGGGGAAAGAAAGAGAATTTATTTTAGTCCCTAAAGTTCCAAAATAAAACTGGTAATAACAATGTGAAAACAATGATGGTATACAGTACCGACAAGTAGATAAGAAAACAATCAGATGCAACAGTTGGGTATCTTGAATCCGAAAAGTTTCTCCCACACAGTAGGCTTGAAACGGGTTTCAACCCTCCGTTCTGTAGTTATACACGATCGTGTCAGTAGGATTTCACGAGTTATTCACAGAGTGAAACATTTTAATAAGAACTTCCCATGTGCAATTTGATATTTTTTTTCATCCTGAACACTAAACATGTCCCACTCTATTTTAATTTCCACATATTCCTCTCCCTGCATTAATATATGCAGCAGCAGCACAAGTATCCCTCCCCTTGATGTAGTGTAACGCTAAGTAAATATATCATGAAAATTGCAAGTGTGCATTCATTCTGAGGCCAAACAAACAGGTATATATGTAAATAACCGAACGACTACCAGTATTGTGTATTGCATCAGCATATATGTGGTATAAAGATACATATTACGTGAGAATATGAACACACACACACACACACACACACACACACACACACACACACACACACACACACACACACACACACACACACACATTATGTATATAAACCATACCACGGGTGGGGTTTGATCCCGCGGTATGGTTTGTTTGCAATCGTGTCATTACGATTTCGTGAGTCATTATGTATATATATATATTCAAACAGCTCCGGGGAGAACCTTGAGTTTTCCGTGAGGTACATTTATTGTCTTCTCTGAGGATGAGGGTCCCCAGTCCAGCTATAGAGGTGGTACTTCCCTATATATTTTATATATATATTTTATATATATATATATATATATATATATATATATATATATATATATATATATATATATATATATATATATATATATATATATATATATATATATATATATATAACTCATGTGTAACTTGATAATGACCACTGTGTGGGAGAAACTTTGGCAACAAAAGTATCGCATTATACTGCATGTTTCCTTGCCAATACCTAGCGCGCCACAAGGGACATTAAATTAGTTGGTAGGAAGGCCTTATATACGCAAACATGTCAAGTGCACACACACGCAAAGAAAGAAACACTAAAATATTTGGCTTACCCGCAACAAAGCAAAGAGTTGAGATGCCTTGCAATAGACCTGCTGGACCTTTTTCAATGAATTCGCCCATCAATGTTCTCACTATCAACAACTCTGCCGCTAAAGAACTCTCTCACACTGTTTATAACTGAAGCAATATAACTTAAATTAATCGAATTCCTGAGGGACGGGGAGTTCTAACACAATATTTAGTGAGGACTCAAACTTACTTTCAGTTAATTATGTTTTGATCGTTTCTCGGCCAGAAGTAATTTTGTGCGAGACCAAATACAAAAACGCAGCTAGAACCTTAATAGTGGTACTGGAGGTGCTGGAGATGTTGGAGGTGGTGTTGGCAGGGGTGATGTTGGAGGTTGTGGTGGTGGTGGTGATGATGATGTATCCTCGCTCGCTGTTTTCAAATAATAGATATTGTTTTTTATGTGCTTATTTGAAAAAAAGGTAGATTCTGGTTAGGTTAAGCTAGGATGCGTTAAGTTAGCTTTCCTATATCCATTTAAAGTCTAAACAGATTCAGCCTGTCTATTGTTGCGTTAGTAATATAACCTATATTATATGTTAAAGTATCTTATGAATGAAAATAATAGAACAAACATTTTAAGCAAAAGATGAAACACAAATTTTAAATATATATCAAAATGTTCTCCTGGAACAGTTCCTAGGTGTTTCCTATATCCATATGATGATGACTTAGACTTATATCAACATCTGGGTATCTTTAAAGATGCTCCACTTGTGTCTAATTGATCATCCTGTCGGTACTGAATACCACTGATATACATCCATATCCTCTTGTACTACCTACCACAGGATGGATATGGGGTGCACAATGTACTAACAGCTTCTGTCGCATCAATACATGAGTGGCACACATAAAAAACACAGTACATGATATATGCATCAAGCTGTGACTATCTCTCACCGGATATACAAAGAGAGTTTACTTTGATCTCCAAACTAGATTCGAGTGACGACGTACAGGTAAACATCAGGCTGAAGCACCCTTGTGCAGTTGACTGGCTTTAAACCAAACATGCAACTACTTAAGAGAGACAAAGTATTAAACGATATGTATTTCATCCAGGTGCAGCACAGGTGTGTCTACCTCAGTTCTGATGACCTCTGGAAGTCAAAATACCTTAGGCAGAAAAAAAGTGTCTCCTTGCCTGTGTTTTTGTCAGACTTCAGCCACGACCCGCGAGGTGTATCATGTGATTATCAGAAATACCAATTAAAACTTTCGTCTTTCAGAGGCCTGAGCAAGAGACTGCATATTAAACAGGGCCTGCCAGGGTGGTTGTGGTGGTGGTTAGGGTGATGGTGATTAGTAAGGTGATGGGGTGGTAGTTAGTGGTGGTGTTAGTGGAGTGGTGGTGGTGATTCTGGTGAAGGTGGTGGTGCTGATGGTGGTAGGGGTGGTAGTGATGGTTTTAGTGATGGTGGGGGTGGTGAGGGTGGTCGTGGTAATTGTAGCGTTGGTGATAGTGGTGGTGGTGGTGGTGGTAAAGGAAGTGGCTGGAGGTGATAATGTTGATAGATTAGCAGTGGTGGGAGTGTCAGAGGTGTTGTTGTTTTGGTTATTTTTGTCTTGTTGGCTAATCTCAGCATCAACTAAGAACTCTTTTTTTCCCCTTTCGGTGATCTCGTCAAAATCAATTTATTTTCCCTCTCCTATAAAGCTCGAGAATAAATTAGTTGCTGTTAATTCCGTCCTTCCCTCTCCTCTCCCCCTCAGTTTTATAAATCAAAAACCAAGTAATTTTATATATATATATATATATATATATATATATATATATATATATATATATATATATATATATATATATATATATATATATATATTTTTTTTTTTTTTTTTTTCAACAAGTCCTTGAAAATGCCTAGAACTTACCAAGTACATGTGGCTGCTACACCTAGCGAGTTCTGACTATTTCTTTTAAATAACTGTAGGTAATCAGTCGTTCAAAACAGCTGCACTCACCTATTTGTACTCACCTATTTGTGGTTGCAGGGGTCGAGTCACAGTTCCTGGCCCCGGCTCTTCGCTGGTCGGTACTAGCGTTGTGTGTTGCTGTGTCTGTTACTGTGTGTTGCTCACAGTGTGTGTTAGGACAAAATATACCTAAATGGGATCAAAATCTGACAACCTCAATTCAAAGGCTCTGTATGATGCCTAAGGGTTTAGCGCTCACCAGGGAATATAATTATAGTATGCAATTAAGTGATTTAGCGAGTGTCCGAAAACAAGCAATGGATTCTTGTATTTAAGACAACGATTGATTCTTCGGTAAGGGATGGGAGCCTAGTTGTTGGTTAAGGGTTCGTGCTCCAGGGTACTGGAGTTGGCTTTCCCTTTCAGACCATTCTCCAGGAGCTGTGTGATCTTTACCAGTCTAAAGCTTCGCAATGAATAATAATATTTGTAAAGAAATATTATTATGGTTATTATTACTGTTATTATTATTATTATTATTATTATTATTATTATTATTATTATTATTATTTATAGCATTTGGGGAAGGGTAAATTAAACGGAAAATTACAATCCGTTGCTGTTGGGTGTAACAATTTACGAAGCTTTAATCTTGTAAAACAGACCGTTAACAGAGACGCTACGTGAATAAATCCTTGTTTAAAGAGGAATTACTCTGTAAATTATTTTTATGAATGATATCCTTAATTAATTAATCTTGCTGGAGAAATCCTCCTAGCCACTAATACCCGAGCTGGGCGATTTATTCCCCTTTTCTCCACCAGATACACCTGAGGATTTAATAAGGTTAATGAGAGACCTTCATCATGCTAATGACGAATCCAAGTGCATTTTCCAGATTGAGCGAATGGGAGAAAGAGAGAGGAGCTGTGGGAGTGGAGATGAGAGGGAAGTCAAAAAATGGGTGATTTTAAGGAAATTCAAGAGAATTGTTAAGGTATTAGAGAGAGAGTTAAGAGGGGTAGTTGCAGGGACTTCAATGTTTTTCTGAAGGTTTGAGCACATGAGAGAGAGAGAGAAACAAGGACAGAGAGGAGTGAAACTTTACTTTAAAATGTCTTAGAACAATCACGAGGTAAATCTTGCAAGCACGGCAGCCAAGAAATTAACAGCACTCAGGCATATCTGTCATTTGAGCAGAGCCTCCAACATCGACGAGATGTGAATGGTCGTTATTATATGCATTATTAAAGCCAATGTTATCAATGTTATCAAAGTACTACACTTGGCTCCACTTCGAGGTAGGTGAGAAGACAGTTTCTTTACCACAAGACGAACAGCATCAAACTGTAACCTCACTCCGGCTGTATCTCTCTCATGAACATTATCCGCGATCATTCCTTCCTAGAATGACTAGCTGACCACTTGAACTTATAGCCCCTCGGAGTTAGGGAAGGTAGGTAACAGCTCTTACCTCGTAAAACAACATAGAGTACTTAACCTACCATTGTAAGACCACTGTGTAAGGGGCGAGAAAGACAGGGAGAGAGGGTGAGAGAGAGAGAGAGAGAGAGAGAGAGAGAGAGAGAGAGAGAGAGAGAGAGAGAGGGAGAGAGAGAGAGAGAGAGAGAGGACTTTAACGGGGTTGTTGAGAGAGAAGTTAAGAGAGAAAATCAGAGGAATTCGAGCACATTCTGAAGGTTTGAGCGTGTGAAAGTGTTGAGGGAGCTGGCTGATAGCAACGAAACTCTAGCTTTTTCCAAAGTTTTAAACACATGCGATCCCTCCATTTACTAATTATTTTTATTTGTCAGGAGAAATGTGAAAATTTCTAAGCGAGTCTTAACTATACGATGACTCACAAAGTGGTGCTTTTGATCACTGGACATAGACCTTCAACAGGCTTACCAGTCCACCACGTTAAAAATATCCTTCCGTGCTGAACGGAGGTGATGTTAATGAGCAGATTATTAATATAGTATTCCTGGGGAGGCACTAAAACCATCATTTACGTGTAAGAATGCGTAGATAAAAGTCGCTGACAAAATTTCACACATGGGAGGGTAGCTTCTGACAGCTTAAAGCTGGTTATTTACGAGTTGCTTGAAAAGATTAAGCATTCGTCTTTTGCTGGTGAGGAAGACTCGACTTAGTGCATCTGGCAGGTGATTCCCGTACCACCAGTGGTGATCTCTACGTTTCCTGGTGACGTCCAGTCACCGCTTTGCCAGAAGTATAGCGAGCGCTTTTATTATTTTGCTTATTTGTAGTTAACTTTGCGTTTTGTAGGTTTATATAACTTGACCCAATTGAACCTCACTTAACCCGACCTAAACTAATCTAACCTAATCCAGACAAAAAAAAATAATAACTTCAAAACAAAGAAACTAGTGTTAGTGAATTTCCAGTAATCGTTAAGAAAATGAAGCTGGGTACATCGTCAGAAAATGAACGTAATAAAGTTGATTTTATTTCAGGCAGAAATGGAGATATCGTTGTCAGTTAAACCACACGAGACAACACGCCTTTTATTAACGGCGGAATTCAAGTTGTTGGCGTGATTGACCTCTCGCCATCTTGTTGAAGACATGTGCATTTTTCTTTTCAGAGGATGGAGGAGGAGAAGGAACCTTCAATTTCTTATTACACTTCGGTGGAGTCCAACAGTGGTCTTGTGTCTCCCAGGAAGAACCAGGAACTCCTCAACTTGCCTCCTAAGGGACAGAAATGCTTGCAAGATTTTTGGGACAGCCTACCTCTTGATGGTAGGTACAGGGATTCAACAACGCATATATTATATATATATATATATATATATATATATATATATATATATATATATATATATATATATATATATATATATATATATATATATATGTGTGTGTGTGTGTGTTAGTTACCATTTGGTCCTAGGCGCATGTCGATTAGACACTAGGCCTGTTGTATGTGCATGCGTGTGTGTGTGTGTGTGTGTGTGTGTGTGTGTGTGTGTGTGTGTGTGTGTGTGTGTGTGTGTGTGTGTGTGTGTGTGTATCTTTCTGTGTTTGTGTGTGTGCGTGTGTGTGTGCGTGTGTGTGTATGTGTGTGTGTGTGTGTGTCTATGTGTGTGTGTGTCTATGTGTGTGTGTGTGTGTGTGTGTGTGTGGATGGCACTGCTATGCAACCATTGTGATGCATCCCAGAAGGTTGAATTAGCATCTGAATACGTGTATGGAGGCCTCCTCACACACACGCCATTCCTGGCACCTTCCATTCACTCACTTTCCCTCACAAGCTCACTTGTTCCTGGTACCTCAATTTACTCACCATTCATAATCTCAAACTCACGTGTCGTTCCTGGTATCTTCCTTTCACTCACCACCTTCCTCATACATATATATATATATATATATATATATATATATATATATATATATATATATATATATATATATATATATATATATATATATATAATTACTATTTACGACCCGTTATCACTGTTCGCCTCGCAGTTGAAGTTTGATGTAGCCGATGAGACCTTTATTCGTAAGACGTTTCACTTTCATGAGGGTTTATCATGTACTTATTTAACCCTCATGTGGGTGACACGGCATGCTAATATAGGTTTACTTTTTCTCGCTTCCTTCCAAAAGGGCCTGGACTAAAGATTTTTTTGTCTATATGTCTTCGTATCTTGTATGTTCTGGTCATATCTCCCCATCCTTGTTCCACCCGTCGGAAGATTGTGTCTTCAAAGAAATCAGTATCCCTAAGTATTTTGTATGTTGTATTCATATTGCCACCATGTCTTCCCCATTCTTTGGAGTCTGCTATGAAGAGTTCTGGCTAGATCGCTAAGTATCTCGTATGTTATGGTCATATCTAGTCCATGTCCATCTCAAAGATCTGTCTTTAGCACATCTATATTTCAAAAAATCTGTGAACCCTCCGGGGATTTACATAACTTAAAAGTTTTTTTTTTTTTATCTCAAGAGCCTAGTTTTGTAAATAAGCTTTACAATTTCTGGAATTTTATCGAGTGGTTGAGAAAATGTAGTTATATATATTCACAAATGCATAAATCTAATTTTGTTTGCTTGGGTTTAATTCTAGCTCCTGGGTCATTCACTTTAAACTTCACTTTCACAGGTTTTGTAACGGTTCTCAAGACAATTGTTTCCTTTTTTCTTTAATCTTTCCTAGAACTTATTTTATAAGTCACAATGATAATAACAATAACAACAACATTAAAAATAACTAAAATAATAACAATAACTAAAATAATAACAATAACAGTGATAACAACAATAATAGTAATAGTATTACTATAATAATAATAATAAATTATTATTATTATTATTATTATTATTATTATTATTATTATTATTATTATTGTTATTATTTAGGATAAGTTTATGAAGATTTCTTTTTGTAAAAGAGTGAAAGGAGCGCCCACGTATCTATTGTACGCCCCAGACACCGTACATCACTCTGGCTTCCCACACTCCCTTATCAGCTAAAGTAAAGAGCCTGGTAATTAAGCGGATCACTTAACATATGAGCCAGAGGGAAGCTGATTCACTATACTCTGAAGGTCCTCTTGTTGGTAAAATTCCCTGTATTACTCATTCTGCCAATTCTTCACTTATCCTCTCTCCTTCCTCCTCGTTTTACCCCGTTCCTTCTTCTACTCCTCCTTCGTGGCCTCCTACTTCCATACCTCCGATACCCCTTATGAGCCTGATCTACGTCTACTACTGGGCCCCACCCACATGTGACCTCTCCCTCTACTGCAGCACTACTTATTACACTGGCTTCACTATTAAGACTGACCACTAATATAAAATGACTGCTTAAATAAATACTGATTCATCCAAGGGAAAATTTATTTCTCCTGGAATATATACCAGGTGTTATGGTAAAGGTGAAGCTTCATTATCAGGAAATAATTGCCAAAATTCTTTTAAAAAATCATTCAAAAGATTGTGCTATTGAGAAAAGTGAACCCACACTTGTGTCACTTGATATTCCTTGAGACGAGTGCTAACTAGCTCCTTGACTTACAGTTAAAGTTAAGGTTTCTGGGGTGAAAAATGAAACTTCTTTCCGTGCTTCCTAATTATATATATATTTTTTTTAGATGTATGATTCCGACAAAGGATCTCTCTCTCTCTCTCTCTCTCTCTCTCTCTCTCTCTCTCTCTCTCTCTCTCTCTCTCTCTCTCTCTCTCTCTCTCTCTCTCTCTCTCTCTCTTCCCTATACCTTCAATCTTACTCCATGCATTCCTCTACACAACACAGACCTAATTCAACCTTGCAAGATTAAGAGGCAATTGCATAGACTCGAACAAGAAGTATAAAAGGAAGAAGACAATGGACGTTATGGAGATAAATGATGCAACATAAAGGGGAAAAAAAATTTCTCCAACAAGAACAGAAAACCGTAACCCAAACACAACATTCTGCTAAAGTCGACACAAAACAAACCTTCGAAAAAAAGCATGTAATTTTTTTTTCGTAGTCGTGATGCAAGTTTTACCTAATAAACTTAATGGAGGTCCTAACTCGACCCTCAGTGCCTGGTTAATGCTAGGTAAGAACTCTTAAGCGCCTGGATAATAACATCTGATAAATTAGACACGTGTACAACACTTGGGTATCCATTATAAAGATATTCAAGTGTTACAAATGTGTCTAAATTATCAACTTGTCGACTCTTTCAGCCATTTATCCACATAATTTTGTAATTCAGTATAATCCAAAGAAAGACAGGGCGACCATAACTCCTTAGATCAAAAGCCTTTCATCAAGTGAAAGTAACCCCTCCCATATAGACAGGTTTTCCTCATTATAAAATTACTAATTATATTAGGGGCTAAATCCGTGTTGGGCATCCAGCAAAAAGAGTAATGGAGGTTCGATTCTCCTTACGTTAATCGCGGACTCGGTCTCCGAACTCTCAGATTGTTGGTAATCGCTAATATATACAGTAAAATAACTCAAAAATACTTCATACCGTTCAGTAAACTTATTCCACTTACGGACATTTCAACTTTCTCACAGCCAACTAGATAATGGTCCAAGATGAACCGAAACAGCACGTTTTTAATTCACTTCTCTAATACTAGTAATATTAAAAGTGCAAGTAGTATTAAAAGGGAGATGTAGCAACATTAACATCACGATCAAGCAACACAAAGGTAAACTTTACACCAAACAAAAGGTATTTAAGCAAAAGTTTGTTTTGTAAAGTGTTTCTTTTACTGATATCGAAATGTTGTTGGTACAAATAAAAAAAGCTTGTCTTGCCATGCCTCTTTTTTCTTCACTTTATTGAATATCTTTTGAATATTCCACTTTTTTCTAATAATTTTCATGTTGTTCAACAATGAAAAGAATTCAATTCAACAACTATATTAGTATATTCTCAACAGCTGAGTGAGTGTCAGAGAGAGAGAGAGAGAGAGAGACTTTAAATTTTCTAGCCTTAAAATACGTCATCCTGAAAAAAAAGCAAAGCTATTCCTGTGTGTCACCCATCCAAGTACTAGCCATACCGAAAATGTGTTCATCAGGAATCCCGATTAACATCGACAGTATAAACAGCTCTAGAAACAAACAACAAAAATATTTAAATAATAATAATAATAATAATATTATTATTATTTTTATTTCTATATTATTATTTTTATTATTAGTAGTAGTAGTAGTATTAGTATTATTGGTTTTATTGTGAAGAGCTAAGCCCCTAAAGGCCATTAGCGCCTGGGAAATGGGAGGCAATCATGTCTGATAGAAAAATGGGTGGACAGCTCTAATTCCTTTGAATATGAGCCCTTTACCAGCATCAAGAGCCACAACATCAAACATCAGAGGAAATGAGAAGAGTTTTACAATAAACATATCCTTCACTAATTTAACTCTATTATACATTCCAGGAAAAAAATATGCAGCTGCATATATAAAGCGAATCGGATTGATTTTAGGCTTTTCTTTAAGTTTAAATCATCATCACAGAAGTTTATCTGACCGAGTGTATATGTCACTGCATCTTTAACATAAACATTAGGCTTATGTTGTGATGAATGGTTTGAAAAACCGACAAGTTGAAGATTGAGACACTTATGCAACATATGGGAATCTTTATTCAGGAGTAAAGATTCCCATATGTTGTATAAGTGTCTCAATCTTTAACTCATTAGGCTTATGTTAGGTAATTTCGACACATTATCAAATCAACGTTGGCTGATCTATTGTCAGCTCTATCAATTAGACATCTCACCGAAATACCTACCGTTGAGGATACTTTTATTACTAAATAGAGATTTATGTAAATTCTCTGTGTACACACAACGAAAAACACGAGTCTGGAACACTGTACATTTCACAGACAGAAAAATTCAGAGACTGGAATATTAAACTTACTTTAGTGAATAAGAGAGAGACAGTGAGAAAGAGAGAATGTGTGTGTGTGTGTGTGTGTGTGTGTGTGTGTGTGTGTGTGTGTGTGTGTGTGTGTGTGTGTGTGTGTGTGTGTGTGTGTGTGTGTGTGTTGTATGTATGTGTGTGTCCCGAAACAGAAGCTCTGGTTAAAGCACGCTGATTCACAGCTGAAGAAAATAACTCTAAGAGCTTCAGAACTCTTATCAAAAACGATATTAAACACAATGTATTTTTTTGTATAAGCCACATATAAGTTACCAACCTTACTGCCCAGGGGAAATGAATTTTCTCAACCCAGGCTGACAGAATTCATTAATTTTGTATAAAACTCATCTTGTGTAATGGTGTATGACCAGAGTGGTAATACGTATATGAGGGGCGCATGACCTGAGAACTAAAATAAATGAAGCGATATGACCTCAAAACCATCTTGTGTGACGGTGTAGTTGAAAACGATGCTGTGTGAAGTATACGATACTAGCACCATCATGTATGAAGATGTATGATTGGAAACCTATGATGTGTGATAATGTATGGCTTGCAACCCATCCTGTGTGATGATGTATGGCTTTCAACCCATTAGGTGTGATGACGTATGATTTGAAATCCATCCTCTGTGATGTATGACTGAAATACATTATGTGTGATGACGTATGACTGAAACCCATTCTGTTTGTTGATGAATTACTTGAAGCCCATCCCGTGTGATGGTGATGATATATGAGTGAAACTTATCCTGTGTGATGTATGACTTGAAACCCATCCTGTGTGATGGTATTTGACATGAAAAGTCATCCTGTCTGATGGTGTACGAGCTTAAGAAAAATATTTTTCATTATGTATGGTCTGACAACCATCCTATGATGGTGCATGACTTGATAACTATCCTATGATGGTGCATGACTTGATAACGATCCTATGATGGTGCATGACTTGATAACGATCCTATGATGGTGCATGAATTTATAACTATCCTGTGATGGTGCATGACATGATAACTATCCTGTGATGGTGCATGACTTGATAACGATCCTATGATGGTGCATGAATTTATAACTATCCTGTGATGATGCATGAATTTATAACTATCCTGTGATGGTGCATGACTTGATAACTATCCTATGATGGTGCATGACTTGATAACTATCCTGTGATGGTGCATGACTTGATAACTATCCTGTGATGGTGCATGACTTGATAACTATCCTGTGATGGTGCATGACTTGATAACTATCCTGTGATGGTGCATGAATTTATAACTATCCTGTGATGGTGTATGACTTGATAACTATCCAATGATGGTGCATGACTTGATAACTATCCTGTGATGGTGCATGAATTTATAACTATCCTGTGATGGTGCATGACTTAATAACTATCCTATGATGGTGCATGACTTGATAACTATCCTGTGATGGTGCATGACTTAATAACTATCCTGTGATGGTGCATGACTTGATAACTATCCTGTGATGATGCATGACTTGATAACTATCCTGTGATGGTGCATGAATTTATAACTATCCTGTGATGGTGCATGACTTGATAACTATCCTGTGATGGTGCATGAATTTATAACTATCCTGTGATGATGCATGACTTGATAACTATCCTGTGATGGTGCATGAATTTATAACTATCCTATGATGGTGCATGACTTGATAACTATCCTGTGATGATGCATGACTTGATAACTATCCTGTGATGGTGCATGAATTTATAACTATCCTGTGATGGTGCATGACTTGATAACTATCCTGTGATGGTGCATGATTTGATAACTATCCTGTGATGGTGCATGAATTTATAACTATCCTGTGATGGTGCGTGACTTGATAACTATGCTATGATGGTGCATAACTTGATAACTATCCTGTGATGGTGCATGACTTGATAACTATCCTGTGACGGTGCATGACTTGATAACTATCCTGTGATGGTGCATGACTTGATAACTATCCTGTGATGGTGCATGACTTGATAACTATCCTGTGATGGTGCATGACTTGATAACTATCCTGTGATGGTGCATGACTTGATAACTATTCTGTGTGATGGCGAATTTTTTAGGTAAATATTGTTCATCCTCTCACTTTGTAAAATCAGTGTGTGTGTGTGTGTGTGTGTGTGTGTGTGTGTGTGTGTGTGTGTGTGTGTGTGTGTGTGTGTGTGTGTGTGTGTGTGTGTGTGCGTGTATGTGTGTGTGTGTGTGTGTGTGCGTGTGTTTGTGTGTGTGTGTGTGTGTGTGTGTGTGTGTGTGTGTGTGTGTGTGTGTGTATACTCACATATTTGTGGTTGCAGGGGTCGAGTCCTAGCTCCTGGCCCCGCCTCTTCACCGGTTGCTACTAGGCCCTGTCTCTCCCCGCTCCATGAGCTTTATCAAACCTCGTCTTAAAACTGTGTATGGTTCCTGCCTCCACTACGTCATTTTCTAGGCTATTCCACTGCCTTACAACTCTATGACTGAAGAAATACTTCCTACTATCTCTCTGACTCATTTGTGTCTTCAACTTCCAATTGTGGCCTCTTGTTTCTGTGTCCCCTCCCTGGAACATCCTGTCCTTGTCCACCTTGTCTATTCCACGCAGTATTTTATATGTCGTTATCATGTCTCCCCTGACCCTCCTGTCCTCCAGTGTCGTCAGGCCGATTTCCCTTAATATTTCTTCATAGGACATTCCCCTTAGCTCTGGAACTAACCTTGTTGCAAACCTTTGTACTTTCTCTAGTTTCTTGACGTGCTTTATCAAGTGCGGGTTCCAAACAGGTGCTGCATACTCCAGTATGGGCCTGACATACACGGTGTACAGTGTCTTGAATGATTCCTTACTAAGGTGTCGGAATGCTGTTCTCAGGTTTGCCAGGCGCCCATATGCTGCAGCAGTTATCTGATTGATGTGTGCTTCCGGAGACATGCTCGGTGTTATACTCACCCCAAGATCTTTCTCCTTGAGTGAGGTTTGCAGTCTTTGGCCACCTAGCCTATACTCTGTCTGTGGTCTTCTGTGCCCTTCCCCTATCTTCATGACTTTGCATTTGGCAGGATTAAATTCGAGAAGCCATTTGCTGGACCAGGTGTCCAGTCTGTCCAGGTCTCTTTGAAGTCCTGCCTGGTCCTCATCAGATTTAATTCTCCTCATTAACTTCACATCATCTGCAAACAGGGACACTTCTGAGTCTAACCCTTCCGTCATGTCGTTCACATATACCAAAAATAGCACTGGTCCTAGGACCGACCCCTGTGGGACCCCGCTCGTCACAGGTGCCCACTGTGATACATCATTACGTACCATGACTCGTTGTTGCCTCCCTGTCAGGTATTCTCTGATCCATTACAGTGCCCTTCCTGTTATATGCGCCTGATGCTCTAGCTTCTGCACTAATCTCTTGTGAGGAACTGTGTCAAAGGCCTTCTTGCAGTCCAAGAAGATGCAATCAACCCACCCCTCTCTCTCTTGTCTTACTTCTGTTATTTTATCATAAAGCTCCAGAAGGTTTGTGACACAGGATTTGCCTTCCGTGAATCCGTGCTGGTTGGCATTTATACTCCTGTTCCGTTCCAGGTGCTCCACCACATGTTCCACCACATGTGTGTGTATGTGTGTGTGTGTGTGTGTGTGTGTGTGTGTGTGTGTGTGTGTGTGTGTGTGTATGTGTGTGTATGTGTGTGTGTGTGTGTGTGTGTGTGTGTGTGTGTGTGTATGTGTGTGTATGTGTGTGTGTGTGTGTGTGTGTGTGTGTATGTGTGTGTATGTGTGTGTGTGTGTGTGTGTGTGTGTGTGTGTGTGTGTGTGTGTGTGTGTGTGTGTGTGTGTGTGTGTGTGTGTGTGTGTGTGTGTGTGTGTGTGTGTGTGTGTGTGTGTGTGTGTGTGCATTTCTATACATAGAAATGAGCGTTTTTGAGTATTTATGTGTGTTTATGTTCCTGATTGAGTAAGTGTGCATTTCAAGAATTTCTTTTACATTATATGACCCTCTAGGCTCTGTTCTTCATTTGCCATGCTTCTTCATATTTTCCTAGTTCGTATTGTAAATTATTTCCCCTGTCAGTATATTCATATTCTCATATAATCTCCTCTCTTCCTCCCATCAACCTTTCACGCTATTTTCGGTGTTATTTTTTTTATCTCATACTTAAGTTTCTGAGCCATCTATGGTTTATTTGGATATTTTTAAACTATATAATATATATATATATATATATATATATATATATATATATATATATATATATATATATATATATATATATATATATATATATACATGCAAAACAACCACTCCGAAAGAATAGAGAAATTCCAAGCGCTTTCGTGACTACTCACATTATCATAGTTCCTTGATAATGTGAGTAGTCACGAAAGCGCTTGGAATTTCTCTATTCTTTCAGAGTGGTTGTTTTGCATATTCTGAAATCACCTGTTTACTGTGATCTTATTGCATATATATATACATATATATTTTTTTTTTTGGGTTGGGAGGAGATTCAACAGCTACGTTTTACAGTTTTGGTTCATCGCAAGTTTTGAATGTTTTTTATCTGGTATTTCATCAACGATATATCTGTAGGCTAGTTTGAAGTTTGTGTGTACGTGCGTACGAGGTGGGGAGAGTTAGCCTTGTGGTGGTGGTGGTGGTGGTGGTGGTGGTGGTGGTGGTGGTGGTGGTGGTGGTGGTGGTGGTGGTCATGGTTGTGGAGGTGGTGGTGGTGGTGGTAATGGTGGTGGTGGTGATAGAGGAGATAATATTGGTGGTGACGGTGGTGACGGTGATTGTCAGAGTTGTGTCTTGTGGTGATGGTCAAGGCTGTGGCAGCTGTCTGGCTGCTGCCTAAGACTGGTTGGTGATAATGGTGAAGATTTCAGTGTTTTATATGTTTTGAAGGCACACCATGTTTCCCATGGCACAAAAAGGATTATATGGACAAATATCCGTCATTTCGTTGAGTTTAATCTTGTAAAAAACGTGTAAACTGGGAAAGAAGAATAAGAGTCACTCATGTCCTAACGACTTACGCTCAAGATATGAAATTTGGGACGACGTTTTCGCTCCATCACGAACCATCATTATGTCACAACTGTGGTCCAGAACGGATTAAAAACTCATCTAAAGTTTCATGGGTTAGATATAAAGTATATTTCATAAAATATAAATCCCGTGTTTGCTTCCTCAGTCAAAATTTGAGGTAGAAGTCAATGCACCTAATAAATCGAAACTCCTTTCAAAAATAAATCTTTCCTAAAAAATCTTTTATATAAATTTAGATTAATTTTTTTCATTGACAATGATATAAAGATTTTTATTTTTTAACCAAAACTTAGAAACCTGACCTAACCTCCTTTAAACTAACCCATTTTTTTTAGCTAAATTCTGCTATATGTATCATACGTTAATATAAATTTATTTTATATTGCTTAAAATCAATGATATATTTTTTCGTTATGCTCACATCGATTTCCACACTGGACCAGTGTGGGTAGATTGGTAAAGCACTGCGTACCTTGTCCTAAGGTTCGTAGGTTCGAGTCTCCTTCAGCCAGAGATCAGTGTTTGTGTATATTTCGCATGCTCTCGCGAATTCCTTGTATATATATATATATCAATAACAACACTGCGACTATCCGGGGGATCGAACCCCCCGGCTATCAATGTGAGAAGTCACGAATGCGCTTGGAATTTCACTATTGTTTTCACAGTTGTTGAGACTGGACCTTAATACTTGTGAAGGATCCTTGACTGACTGGATTGTTGGTCTCTTTCTTGGATTTAATATGATCACCTCTTATCCCTTAAATCCTATATGATCCTTACGGGTGGAGCGTTTCTATATTATTGCAGGTCCATGGATAGGAATAGAGATTAAACAGGAATAAGATTCCAAATCGCATAAAAAGCACAAACTGGAACGATTACAAATGTACAGACTTTCAGATACATTTATTCTCCATTGTGGCGCAGCAGCTGGGAGGAGAATATTGGTGCTGTGTATGTGAAGGTGGTGCTTGTTGTTCTCTCTGTTGGTGGTTGTGGTGGTGGATGGTGGTGATGTCTTAGCTGGGGATGGTTGTGCTGGTTGTGGTGGTGGTTGTGGTGATAATTGTGGAGGTGGTTGTATTGTAATGGAGGAGATTATAGTCGAGGCGGTTGCTGTAGTGGTATTGTCTTGACTGGCGGCGATGGCTGTGGTTGTAGTTACAAAGGTGGTAGTTGTTGTGGTGGTGGTAGTGATGACAGTGGTGGCAGTGTTAGCAGTCGTGGCATTGGTAGTTGTTTTAGTGCTGTTTCAGCTTTTGGCTACTGTGCTTAGTTTATTAAGAGGAGAGAGAAGGAAGGAAATAACTAAAACGAGGAAGGAGGGAAGAAACACAGAAATAAAGGAAGAAACGAAAGGACAATGTAAGAGAGAATGGAGGTGGAAAAAAATCCTGAACTCAAAAACGATAAGGTCACTGTAATTCAGGACCTTGCGGCAGATTGTGTGTAACTTGTCTGAAATAAAAGGCACAAGAGACCACCTGAAAGAAACTATCAACTAGGTCACAGAATTTGCTTTAGCAGGTTTTTCGAGACAATTGTAGTGTTTATTTTTTATAATTGCTGTCCTCCTACCTCTACTCATTTCAAAGAACCGTATCTAAAAAATGTTAATACCCTCCCTTTCCTTTGGGTGTGACTACAACAACCCTAACACCACCAGGCAACCCACTTTAAGGGAACAGGTTAGCTTGGATACTCGCGTCAGGATCGAACTGTGGTTCCTCAGTTGTAAGCCGAGGACACTACTAATCGAGCCACGTGGCACCTTCATAACAAAGGCTCTCAACTTTCTTTCATTTCCAGGAACTCGGAAACAAAAGGGGATTCCAGTTGAAAATGTTTCTATTTAGAGACAAAATGGATAAATACGAGCTTGGTAACAATGTTGCAGATGAGTGGAATAAATTACCAAGTTGTATTACTGTAGCAAATACACTGGAAAGTTTCCAGCATAGTTTGCTCAAATACACGGGCGATAATTTCCGAGGATAAAGAGGAGCCGTCTCGCATAGGCCGATAGGCATCCTCTAATTTTATATTTTCTTGTTTTTCTTCTCGTCTAATGAACAAACAATGTCCGTAAAAATCTAAGATGTTCCAATAAAAATGTTTGTCATGGAACAGGGAATATGTAGGGTATAAAACGTAATGGACGAGTTAAATATCAGAGCTCTTGTAGACATTATTACAGTAAAGT
>NC_091313.1:24310573-24325573 GCF_038502225.1 Cherax quadricarinatus
AAAATGAGGCACAGACAAAACAGATATACGACTATCAGAGAAAAATTAAATTAAATTTAACTTAATACACCACTTATACCTGCGGTGTAGTAGTAGCAGGACTACTACGAACATGACTACTGTAAATGTTAGAATACTATAAAAACCAACAATACTCATGATAATAATTAGAGAAATGAAAATTACTGCTATCATTATCATCATCACCATTCTCATCCTCATCAACAACAGCAATATCAATATAAAAAAAAAAAGACAGCAATAAATATGTATTATTGAGATTAACCAAAATATATAAATGTCAGCAGTAAAAGTGATATAGATGAGAGTTTGACATAAAATAAGCCGTGCTTCCTGAATTTATGCTGTTTCTCTTTTTAACCCCTGAAAGAGTGTAACTCTTGAGCAAAGGAGAAAGCCTGTCATCTCTCTCTCCCTGGGTTTCCACTCCACAGCGTACCTACCACCACATTCCACTTCTCAACCTCGCATCTCACCTCTCCTGGTTTTTCGACACTTCTTCCCACTTCTCAGTCACTCTTCCTGATCCTCTAACGCTTCGACTCACTTCTAAATAGATTTTCCTGGCCCTGGAATCGCTGCAAACCTCCGCTATACATCCGACTGCCCGTTGCCGCAACCCGACACTCTCATTCCTTTAATTCTTGGCCCAGATTCGCTTTCTCATGGAAGAATTTCCCCACTTCTTGGACGATCAAGTTTGGCCAGGACTGTAATTCTGGGAATTTTCCTTCTTTTCAAATCCAACGAAGCTGACAGAGAGAATAGAATATAACGCGCCCCTCGAGGTCAGCGATCACCGTATGTTCCCATTCAACTAGCTTAATTGAAGTGAAAATGGAGAAAAGAGGAGATAGGGAATCGAAAAAACTGATGCACAGGAAATGTAAATGCGAAGAAGAATTTTTTGGCTCTTGCACAGCGGAAAGAAAAATTCAAGAAACGATACACCCAAAAAATGATCGTAATTTTCAATCAGAATATTCAAGAAGTGACAGACAAGCGTGTACAAACCTCGGGGGAATAGTTAAATAGCAGTGGGAGAGCCCGTGGTTTGAACTCATCCCCAAAGAACAAATTAGCTAGCAGAAAATCTATAATTATCCCTTAATGAGGAGGGAAGCCGAAAATTTTTTAGATGCATATAGCAGGCAAGGCAAAAGCAGAACCAAAACTTTTTCACAGTTACAATAGAATAAAAATAAAAATAAATTATCAGTGGCAATAATGAGGTAAAAAAAAAAAGCATGGAGATAAAGAAATGATGCGCAGCAGATCTTTAATAGCAAAGATAATACCAATACATACTTGAGAAAGGTTACATTAGTTAGGGACTGCAGACCTGTCCCTAACTAATGTAATAAGCAAAATGGTATCAAATATTATATAAAAGACACTTTCTGAAAGTGTAAATTATCTCCAGAGATTAAGACATGACGACACATTTTATCAGAGCTTAGATAAGAGACTGGAAGAGATAGGGAGAGAGAGAGACTGCAGGAAAACACTTGATAAATAAAAGACTGCTCATTAAAGTGAAAAAGCAGGCTGGGATGAAAGGAAAGAAACATAAAGATGGGAAAATTGATTGAAGTTCCACATTAATCAACGATGGATCCCACCTTGCTGCTGTATATAAATTCCTCGGTTACACGAGGATACAGTGAACTTTAGCTCTACCACCTCAAACTCATACAGGTTTAGTGATTATAAACAGGTAATCACATACACACACACACACACACACACAGTAGGGTCATAAAAATAAATATTTTCTTAAATCAAGCTCCACACGAAGTTTTGTCCAGCGGAGTGGTATTTAACAACGCTGGAGAGCATTATTTCCAAAGAGGCATTAAAAAAAATTTAAAACAGAAGACTTCACACAGTCTTTCTTGACGGAAAAGTTTTGTTCGCTCAAGCAGACACACTTCCTGCATGAGGCTGTCAGGGCAGGTGCAACCTGCACTCTTTGCAACATAGGTACGAGTTCCCAGGGGCGTAGTGAGAGGGTGTCGAGAGTCTGCTATGTCATGTATATAGGTGAGGGGAAAGAGGTGACGGCAGAGAAGTAAGGGATGGGAGGAGAGGGAAGAGAAAGGAGAGGTGAGGATTATATAAAGAAAATTTAGATTTGTAATTTTAAAAGTTGATAATGCAAACTTTAATAATAATATTATTATGTTTATTTAAACATCCCTTAACGAAATTGTTGGTTATATAGTACCAATCCTGCCTTAACCCCCCGAACATGTGTTTATATTTACCATCGAATCCAGTCCTGCAATCCAGATTGCCACGCTGAAGTTATCTTAAATTAATGTTATTAATGGACTCCTTTGGGATTATTGGGATCAGGTCCCAGAGGCAGCGGGGCAAAGGGAGCGAATCTCTCCTCTTTTGTATTGGAAATTGTAATAATGTTGGTAGAATTACCGACAATATGTAAAGTAAAAGGACACAAGTGCAACTAATGTGACATTTTATTGTGGCAACGTTTCGCTCTCCAGGAGCTTTGTCAAAGCTCCTGAAGAGCAAAACGTTGCCACAATAAAATATCACATTAGTTGCATTTGTGTCCTTTTACTTTATGTATTGGAAATTGCTGCCTTAATCACGAGTTAAGGACAAAAACCTTCCCTTTTTATTCACAATCTGTGAATGTAAGTCTTCCCTAACTAACTACCTGATACTAACGCCCTTACCACCTGCTACTGTTGTCGTTATACTGCCATTGACTTTCTTTCAAGAGGATTGTTGCTTTATGTGTTATTATTGCAAACAATGCCTTAAAAAAAACTGTGAACACTTTCACCATCTGGGATACGCATAGTTTACCTAGAGGTTTCTTCTCTCGTTGACTGCTATCTATTGATAGGTAAAAGAACACACGAGCAAATAATGTGACTTTAACTGAGGCTACTTCTCGCTCTCTGGGAGCTTTATCAAGACAATATTGATTTGACTAAGCTCGTGGAGAGAGAGAATCATAGCCGCAGTTTTTGTCTATTTCTCAATGTGTCCCTATACTACCTTACTGTTGGCAATTTTACTAATATTTTTACGACTACACTCTCACCACATCTAGGTTTCTACATCGGGCTTACTCTGTAACACAATTCTGCCTCACAGTGGGTCAATATTTTTTTTTTTTTTTTTAGGAAAATAGCGGGCCATGCAAACAAGCATCAGAGCTACACACGATTCAGCATGACATGGAAATGTGACTATTTTCTTTCCACAAGATTAGCTACAATGAGAATATTCTCTGGAGATTAGTTGCTGATGAATGGCTCGTGCTTATAGTCATTAATGGTACTCTTCCTTTCCCTGGATAAACCCATATTTCCTTCCATTGTCTAGCTGCTGTCTGACTCCTTTAAGTTTAGTTTTTATGATTTTTACAAAGCACTGAGATGCCTGTCGGGATCTCGGTAATCTTTCCTTTAAGAGAAGCTATTAGTATATTTAAAACGATTTTTATTTTTTTTAAACATTTTCAACATCGTGAATTACACTTCTGTTTGATTGTTGGTTAGGCAGTGTGGAGTTTTAATTCACGTGGGTGTATTTAAGCGTGTGTACGGATGTGTGATTTGTATTGTACAGCGTAATGATTGTTTCTTTGAGCCCAGTGCTCTAGTATACAATACTTTTTCCGCCTTCTGCAGGAGTGTACTGTAACGCCACTTGGGACTCGCTGTACTGCTGGCCAGCGACACAGGCTGGGAGGATTGTGAACGAGTCTTGTGCTACCGTCTTCAGTGACGTGCCTGACCTCTTACACTACCCTGATGGTGAGTCCCTAGCTGCCTCCTCCACTACTATACTGCCCCCACTACTATACTGCCTTCACTACTATTCCACCTTCTCCACTACTATACTGCCTCTTCTACTACACTGCCTCCTCCAGCACTACAATGCCTCCTCCACTACTATACTGCCTCCTCCACTACACTGTCTCCTCCACTACTATTCTGCCTCCACTACACTGCCTCCTCCACTACTATACTGACTCTTCCCTTACTACACTGCCTCCCACCACTATACTGCCTCCTCCACCACTATACTGCCTCCTCCACCACTACACTGGCTCATCCACTACAATACTGACTCTTCCCTTACTACACTGCCTCCTCCACCACTATACTGCCTCCTCCACCACTACACTGGCTCCTCCACCACTACACTGCCTCCTCTACCACTACACTGCCTCCTCTACCACTACATTGCCTCCTCCACCACTACACTGCCTCCTCCACCACTATACTGCCTCCTCCACCACTACACTGCCTCCTCTACCACTATACTGCCTCTTACACCACTATACTCCCTCCTCCACTACACTACCTCCTCCACCACTATACTGCCTCCTCCACTACACTGCCTCCACCACCTCCTCCACCACTATACTGCCTCCTCCACCACTACACTACCTTCACCACTATACTGCCTCCTCCACCACTATTCTGCCTCCTCCACCACTATATTCCTTCTCCACTATTGTACTTCCTCCTCCACCACTATACTGCCTCTTCCACTACACTGCCTCCACAACTATACTGCCTCCTCCACTACTATACTGCCTCCTCCACCACTATACTTCCTCCACTACTGTACTACCTCCTCCACCACTATACTGCCTCCTCCACTACTATACTACCTCCTCCACCACTATACTGCCTCCTCCACTACTATACTTCCTTCTCCACTACTATACTGCCTCCTCCACCACTATACTGCCTCTTTCACTACACTGCCTCCACCACTATACTGCCTCCACCTCCTCCACCACTATACTGCCTCCTCCACTACTATACTGCCTCCTCCACCACTATACTGCCTCCTCCACTACTATACTGCCTCCTCCACCACTATACTGCCTCCTCCACCACTACACTACCTCCTCCACCACTATACTGCCTCCTCCACCACTATACTGCCTCCTCCACTACTATACTTCCTCCTCCACTACTGTACTTCCTCCTCCACTACTGTACTGCCTCCTCCACTACTGTACTTCCTCCTCCACTACTGTACTGCCTCCTCCACCACTATACTTCCTCCTCCACTACTATACTGCCTCCTCCACCACTATACTGCCTCCTCCACTACTGTACTTCCTCCTCCACTACTGTACTTCCTCCTCCACTACTGTACTTCCTCCTCCACTACTGTACTGCCTCCTCCACCACTATACTGCCTCCTCCACCACTATACTTCCTCCTCCACCACTATACTGCCTCCTCCACCACTATACTTCCTCCTCCACTACTATACTGCCTCCTAAACCACTATACTGCCTCCTCCACTACACTGCCTCCACCACTATACTGCCTCCACCACCTCCTCCACTACTATACTGCCTCCTCCACTACTATACTGCCTCCTAAACCACTATACTGCCTCCTCCACTACACTGCCTCCACCACTATACTGCCTCCACCACCTCCTCCACCACTATACTGCCTCCTCCACCACTATACTTCCTCCTCCACTACTATACTGCCTCCTAAACCACTATACTGCCTCCTCCACTACACTGCCTCCACCACTATACTGCCTCCACCACCTCCTCCACCACTATACTGCCTCCTCCACTACTATACTGCCTCCACCACCTCCTCCACCACTATACTGCCTCCTAAACCACTATACTGCCTCCTCCACTACACTGCCTCCACCACTATACTGCCTCCACCACCTCCTCCACCACTATACTGCCTCCTCCACTACTATACTGCCTCCTCTGAAAATTGAGAAACCACTTGAACAGAGAACTGAAACACAGGCAAAAAGAGATTTTTTAATTGGTTTCATTCAAATCGGCTGACTGTGGCCGAAATAGAGAGATTTCTTTTCTTCCTGTGTTTCACGTTTCTGTCCAAGTTGTTTGTCATTATTCTTAATATAACTTGTTTGCTGGACTTAATAACCATTTTATTGTAATAATACTAACAACATTTCTTCACGGGGAAGTGGAAAAAAAATCTTCATCTCCCAGACGTGTCATAACAGGCGACTCAAATGCTGAGAGCAAGGGGCTAGTAACCCCTTCTCCTTTATAAATTACTAAATAAAAAGAAAGATGAAAAACTTTCATTTTTCTTTTTAGGTCAGCTTGCCTGGGTGGGAGACGGCCGGTTCGTTGAAAAAAATAATAGGAACACTGTCGGTGAGAGCTGTTCACTATTTCCTAATTTATTGCGTCATTAAATCAGCTGGTTCTTATAATGATTATATTCAAGGGGAAACACTAAACTCGTAGGGATAGACCTTCCTCTTTAGATTAACGTGTCGTTAAATCGATGGTTTAATGTGTCGTTAAATCGACGGTTTAATGTGTCGTTCAATCAGAGAGTTATTAAAAGGTAAAGCGTATTTCAGGAACTTCCCTAAATTATGGATCGACACCATGCCTAACCCTTCTAGGGTAGGGTAGGTGCCTGAGCCCGAGCCTTTAGCTCATAAGACTGTCATTCCCATTAGTCCCCTTGTGGCGGGGATGGCAGACCAGAGAGGCCTAGCTTGTGGCTAGGCCTGGAGACAGTTAGTCACAAAGATGAGGAGGTACTTGTGCCTCCTCCCATGGGAGACTTAGGTCTCAGACACTCCCTAAAGAGGGAGCCAAGGCCGGGCCACCACTTGGACAAGGCCCGGGCCGGGAGAATACCGGCTAATCTTTAACTAACTAACCTAAATTATGGTACGAGGCCAGAACCCGCCAGTTATATGTTATATAACTTTGGAAGCGACTTTCTAGTGTCAAAAATGCATTGCCGAAGATAAGCTATAAATTCAGGTTCACCACATGTTGTTTTACAGACTGTTGAATAAAGACACAAAACAGGTGTGGTGTTGTATACCATTACTGGTATATCATGGTATACCATTAACCTAACCATTAATGTTATGATACAGAGAAAAGGGTAAACCCTTATTACGACGGCGCTTCACTTCAAGGTGAACTTAAGAATGTTATATATTATTATTATAATCAAAAAGAAGCGCTAAGCCACAAGGGCTATACAGCGCTAGAATGTTATATAGAAAACACGTAGTACGTCTGGTCAGGTGAATAGTGAGGTGACGATGTGGGTTGAATAAGATGAATGGATGGAAGTGTGAAGATGGAATTTCAGGTAATCAGTCCCTCAGCCTAGGAACCATATCTTCACTCCGTCAGCCTTGATAAAAGAACGACATATGCACGGAAAGGTGCCAATGTCTCATTCTTCTACTTGCCGTTATCCAAGCGATATTTCAATGCATGACTTGTGCTGCCGCGTGTGTGTGGTGAAGCGCTAGCAGTTGACAAGGTAATATTCGTGCAAGAGGTTTAGATAGCATGATTACACTCTGGTTTTACTCCATCGTAAGTCGTAATGAAGGTTGCGTCCAGTGTGCTTTCAGCCTAGCAAAGCCCTTGGGACAAATTATCTTGCACGGAAAAGACGGAGTAGAGGTACTCCGTTCCCCGCATTATCAACACGTAAGATCTTTCATTGTTTTTACTTCACCCTCGGTAAACAATGATGTATTAAAAAGTATCAACTTTATTACTTGATACAAGCTCAGCCTCTAAACGAAACGCATTTTCAGTTAAAAACTTTTCTGCATATCGCCTTCCAATTCTTATACCGCATTTACTGTGTCACCACTGTATTCACTGATCGTCACTACCGTGTACACAGGCAGTTACACAATGAACCATTAAGTCGAGAAGTTTATGAACGATAAGAAATATCTCAACAAATGAAGAAATGAAGCTGGATGGATTGCCCAGAAGTGTAGCTCGTAAGGTGCTGCCATCTGTTGATTGCTATGACAGGTGTTTACCTGTTGAGTTAGCACTCAATTTCAAAGACCTGCTACTGTCGCAGGTGCTCCTATTTCGAGTTCGTAATTACACATTGATCACCAATACCTGTTGCAGTATTGAATCGTTCACTACTCGATTGCCATTGATATATAATAAAAATAGTTTGCAGATATTGTTCGATTCGTCAACGCTAAATGTATCCCCCCCCCAAAAAAAAAAAATGCATTTCCCCAAAAAATAGGATTTCGATTTTTATTTTCATGTAATTTTTTATTGTAGATTAAAAAGAAGATATATAACAAAATACGATACAAAACAACAGAAGTAAAATTAAACTTTAAAATTATTTAAAAAATGATGTAGATATTGCCATTCATTACATTATTATAATTATTATTGTTAGTCATCTTAGCACTGTCTTCTTCCAAAATATAACGTGCTAAGTTAGGATAAGCTAGCTTTGGTTATCGTAGGATAGGTTTGGTTAGCCTAGACTATGTTAAGCTAGCTTAATAAGCTAGCTTAAGTTACGTTACACTTAAGTTACACTAAGTTAGAGTTAATTAACTAAAGTCAAACCCGTCTAGCAAAATGTAACTTTTTTTTTTTTTTTTTTTTTTTTTTTGCAAAAATAAAATATCAGATAGCGAAGTAAGTTTTCTCGAAATGCCATCACTCGGGAACACGCAGACAGGAGACTTTACGAGACTGAACATCACAAAACCGAAGCAATATTCACTGCTTATTTGACTTTGTCCAACACACTCTGATCCGCTTATAAACTCCCTTTATTTCTTTTACGTGGAAGATAGCTCGCATTTTTTTGGCCGTGGAATGACGCCGTGTGGGGATAACGATGGATAATATCCTTTTTATGCTAATGGAGAGATCGGGAAGATCCGGATGCTGGATGGCATCGTTTCTTCTCTCTTCTCCGAGGTAGCAAGTGAAGCCGGGGTACTAGAAAGTAATTGGATCATGGCGTTGTCAGTTTGATGGATTGTAGTCTTCGTGAAGGCCAGTAAGGGGAAAGTGGAACAGGGGGAATTTAGACGAATGGCCTCAATTCGCATTGGAGGTATTTCTGCATCCCAAATGCGTTTGTAGCGCCGCCAATATTGGTTCCCAATGGCGTACTGCTGACAACAGTCAAGTGAAAGACGCGTTGCAGGAGAAAATTTTATTGGAAAGGTATTCGGCTCTCTGTAGAATATTTTTAGTGTCTTGGTAAAGCTCCAAGCCGCGCCCTTGTCATAGGGCTTCCCCGGCCATAGGGCTCTAAGCAGTACTCACCTGACCTGAATAAGACACATCGTGGCCTTGTCATAAAGCTGTCCCCGCCACAGGGTTGTAACGGTACTACACTTGACACGAATGCTCACCGTTCCCTGCCAAACTCCTTCGGGAGCCCCTGCCGGGCCACCATATGAAAAAGACCCGGGACAGGACCCGTCCTGACAAACCTACAAGGAACATGATGAAAGCTCCGACCTGAACGTAAATGTGTTACACTTTAGTACTATTGTTATTGTACACTTTGGTACTACAGTCGTAGTACTAGAGTGTACCGTAGCACCATTACCATTACACAAGTGTATCACTATCAGTTGTAATGACTCTTATTATTTTATCTCTAAAAATCTATTATTATCAGCTTTAATTTTTACTCATACAGATTATGTCATTATCTTTTATTTTCTTGTCTCGGAATTGTGACTTATTATTAACTCTGTTAATTCTTCTCTTGATCCAACTAGTTGGAGCTGCTTTCTCCTTCCTCTTATCAAACCTGATTATCTCCCTTTGCCCCTGTTTCTGCATGGCCTCCACGGGTTTAACGCTTCCCCGTGAATATAAAATGAATATAAAAATGATATAATAACATTAACAATAACAACAACACCAACAACAACAACAACAACAACAACAACAACAACAACAATAGTAATAATAATTCTTATCTCAAGAGGGCTCTTTTTTTCCTATCCTGCTAACCAGCTCTACGAGGTAAATACTACAGAGCTCTGGAAACACTATATCATCAGTGTACCGTCAGTGTCTCGTCATACCCCACTGTCCCAGTGTTCTATCAGTGTATATATTGCAGTATACCATCACAGTGTTCCATCAGTGTAACACCATAGTATGCTGCACAATAAGTCACAATACCGTGACTGGAACAATACACAAATAACCCGCATATAGGAGAGAAAAAAGCTTATGACGACCATTTACAAGTCACAGTATGACTTGTAAATGGTCCAAGTCGGATTGAAACGTCGTCATAAGATATTCGCTTCACTATGTGCTTGCTATTTGTGAATCATAGTATGCTATGACAGTGTAATATCAGTGTGCCACCAGCACACCACTAGCGCACTAAAATGTGTGTACGATCACAATGTACCATGAAAGCGTACCACATGACAATGTGCCGTGTATCTGCAGCGCTGGCGTACCGTGAGTGCGACGTGTCGGGGTCCTGGCTGTGGGGAAACTGGACCAACTACTCGCAGTGTCTAAGTGTCATCGACCACCAGGTCAGTCCAGGTCGCTTCAAGTCGCTCCATGTTACTACAGGTCAGTCAAGGTCCCTACATGTCAATCCAGATCATTACAAGTCAGTGCATGTCGCTGCAGGTCGCTCCAGCATCACTACAAATTACTGCAGGTCAGTTGAGGTCACCACACTTCAATACTGTAACGCGCTGCAGGTTGCTACACCTCGTTACAGGTCACTGTATTGAAATCCAGGTCAGCAAAAAATTACAGATTTGACTAAATTGTTGAAGGTCTTTCAACTTACATTTTTTTTAGTAAAAGTCATTACATGAAGTCCTGTGATATTATTTGTGTAGGTGTAATTAAAGGCAAAATTCCCAAATGCTGCACACTCTTGAGAGGAAGTTTTAGACGACGTTTTAGTCTGTTCTGGATCCTTATCAAATCACTTGATTATGCTCCAGAAGGGACCGAAACGATCAGCATACATCTGTGTTGTCAGACTTACAACAGGAGTAACAAACTGTCAACCAAAACTCGAGAAAAATGTAGCTAGGTACCATTTTGCTTTTTAGTATTTTATTGACCCCTATTTTATGAAAATAAATGTCCGGCTATTTTTGCTTCTTCCGTGCCGACTAGGCCATCGAATGCGCAAGAGCAGGTTTTTAGTAAACTGCATTTCGTGTCGCTGCAAGCCAACGTGGGTCAACCAGTGCTATGTATTGCCAGTTCTATGATTACTCAAACTGTATGTAGGAAGGGTGCAAAGAGTTAGGTTCTGTAGATGTAGCATAATCGGTGGCCCAGTAGGAACATGGTGGTGGTCTTCAGAGAGTGAAGCCGCTGAATCGGTCCACATCGATCCTAGTTAATTCCTCAGTAACTGCATGTTGTTCCAGGATCATCCCAGACACTTAGCAGCAATTGCAAATCTATTCACCATAGCCAACCAGCATGAATTTCGAATGACACTAACTCACATCGAGTTTGGGTAGCGTGCCTCCATTAAGGGATTTTGCGTGAGGGCGGATGGGAACATGTAGCTGAGAGAGAGAGACAGACAAAATAATAAAGGTAGAGAAATGAAGGAAAGTAGATATTACGAAAAAGAGAGGAAGGCAGAGATCATGATACAAAGAGGAAGACACACAGAGGAAGGAAGACATTAAGACACACAAAGGAAGGAAGACATTAAGACATACAGAGGAAGGAAGGCATTAAGACGCATAGAGGATGGGCCAAAATCATAACAGAGGAAGGTAATGATCATGATACACAGAGGAAGACTAAGGTCATGACAGAAGAAGACAAAGATCATGAGAGAGGAAGACAAAGATGATAACAGACGATGATAGATATAACAAACGGAAGATTATACAGAGACCGGAGCAGAGGTTTACAGAATTTATATTAAATCAAAGTTATTATGATATGTATTTGATACGCTAAACCCGGATGGATTATTCAGTGAGGAGAGTGCTGGAGTCTCGATTATCCTAACTTACTATATGAAATATAGTATGTTAAGATTATCCTAGGAAGTATTGGTTGGGGGTAAAATATAAAACAGGCGAGAAGAAATAATAGAGTAGGAAGGAGAACAATGAACTCAGAGAAAGATGGAGAACAATGGCTACAGAGGAGAATGGAGAACAACGGAGAAAGAGGAGGATAAACAACAATGGAGACAGAGGAGAGTGGAGATAAAAACTGAGGTTGATAAAGATAAATGGAATTCAGTTAAGGCCAATTATACGAAATGTTTTCGAGTGAATCTTTGTTCAGGTTAAGGAAACAGTCTTTACATTTCTCTGTTTGTCTTGCCCTCTCGTTCTGTGGTCGACTTGTAATGAAGCGGAACAGAAAATGTTTTGTAGGAATCAGAGAGAAAGGCAGAAAGACAAACAGAAGGAGATAGGTACAAAAACAGGCATTGGCAGGGGAGAACAATAGAACAGAGACTCAAACGGGAAGTCATACAGAGGATGACATGTGAATAACTGAAGAACAGAAAACAATGAGTAAACTATGTCAACAGTCACTTTAAAAACACACACACACACACACACCACCCAACACCCACCCACACACACACACACACACACACACACGCGCTCTCACACACACACACACACACACACACACACACACACACACACACACACACACACACACTCTGTACACCATTTACGTCAGGCCCATACTGGAGTAAACAGCACCAGTTTGGAATCCACACATGGTCAAGCACGTCAAGAAATTAGAGAACGTGCAAAGGTTTGCAGCAAAACTAGTTCCAGAGCTACGGGGATTGTCCTACGAAGAAAGGTTGAGGGAAATCGGCCTGACGACACTGGAGGACAGGAGGGTCAGGGGAGACATAATAACGACATATAAAATACTGCGCGGAATAGACAAGGTGGACAAAGACGGGATGTTCCAGAGATGGGACACAGAAACAAGAGGTCACAATTGGAAGTTGAAGACTCAGATGAATCAAAGGGATGTTAGGAAGTATTTCTTCAGTCATAGAGTTGTCAGGAAGTGGAATAGCCTAGAAAGTGACGTAGTGGAGGCGGGAACCATACATAGTTTTAAGACTAGGCTTGATAAAGCTCGTGGAGCAGGGAGAGAGAGGACCTAGTAGCAATCCGTGAAAAGGCGGGGCCAGGAGCTATGACTCGACCCCTGCAACCACAAATAGGTGAGTACAAATAGGTGAGTACACACACACATACACACACACACACACACACACACACACACACACACACACACACGCACACACACACACACACGCACACACACACACACTCGACCCCCGCAACCTCAACTAGGTGAGTACAGTGCAAAGATTTGCGACAAGGTTAGTTCAGGGTTAGGGGAGACATGATAACGACATACAAAATATTGCGTGGAATAGACAAATTGGACAGAGACAGGATGTTCCAGAGTGGGGACACAGAAACAAGAGGTCACAATTGGAAGCTGAAGACTCAGATGAGTTAAAGGGATGTTAGCACGTATTTGTTCAGTCATAGAGTTGTCAGAAAGTGTAACAGCCTGGCGAGTGATGTAGTGGAGGCAGGAACCATACATAGCTTTAACACGAGGTATGATGAAGCTCATGGAGCAGGGAGAGAGAGGACCTAGTAGCGTTCAGTGAAGAGGCGGGGCCAGGAGCTGAGTCTCGACCCCTGCAGCCAGAATTAGGTGAGTACAATTAGGTGAGTACACACCCAACACTGGTTCAATTCTCATAGGCTCTCTCTCTTGCCATCTCCTAGACGTAATAATACCACCATTGTCATACAACTAAGTCAAGAAGTTTCTAGAAGAGGCTCCAGTGTTGCTCAAGGCTGATCACGAGAACTTTACTGCTGCAAGATCCTCCGAAGGCAACGAGTCTCTTTAAGTATATTTATTACTGGCATCAGTAGGGCCTGTCTGGCACACTTACTCCCTGTTAAAGTTGTTAACATTAAATAACACCAACATTATGGCCATCAGACATATAATTCCTGTTTTCTCACAGTGCTCAGGGTAACGGTTTATATATATATATATATATATATATATATATATATATATATATATATATATATATATATATATATATATATATATATATATATATATATATATATATATATATATATATATATATATATATATATTTATATATGTCGTGCCGAATATGTAAAACTGGTCAATTAGCAAGAACTCATTTAAAATTAAGTCCTTTCTGAAATTTTCTCTTATACGTTTAAAGATATATTTTTTTCATTAATGTTAATGTAAAAATTTTTAATTTTGCACCAAAAGAATCTTAGAAAACTTACCTAACCTTATTATAGCAACTAAATATATTTTAAATACGTTTACAATAATTTAGTACTAAACAAACACAATCAAATATATTTTTTCCGTTAGGTTCCGAATGATTTTGGCGAAATTATTGCATACACAAATTTTCGCTTGTCCTATATGGCAAGATGAACGTTGCTATTTAAGCCAAGATGGCAAATTCTGCCTATTCGGCACGACATATATATATATATATATATATATATATATATATATATATATATATATATATATATATATATATATATATATATATATATATATATGTACATATATGCACAATGCGCCCTTATGTGTGTGCGCGCATGAGAGCACACAGTGTGTATATAGCATTAAATCTGTCTAATCGCCCTGTTGCCAGCGAAAGGGTCTCGATCCCAGGAATCGACGCCACTTTTCTGTTCCTTGGATCGAACCTGATTGCCTCTCATTCCCAAGAGGAGTATAACCTCGACGGGGTTAGTGCTTCCCTGTGAGTATAATAATAATAATAATAATAATAATAATAATAATAATAATAATGATAATAATAATAATAATAATAACTCATTTCCCCCCAGACTGGTTCCTTCAGTGTGGTAGAAGCTGTGAGGTACATCACCTTCATCGGTGCTATCCTCTCCCTCCTCACTCTCTCCCTCACTATCTTCATTTTCACTTACTTTAGGTGAGTATATACCACATACTGTGTGTGTGGAAGGAGGGGAGGGGGAGGGAAATTGGAAGAGAATAACATAGTGATACTACCAAGCTGTAGCCGAAGACTTAGGTACTGTTGATGACATTAT
>NC_091313.1:24328073-24345573 GCF_038502225.1 Cherax quadricarinatus
TTGGGGTGGCTCCCTTATTGCTGGACATACAGCTTTTGTGAGGCTCCTCTTGATGTTATTAGCCTCTTCATCCTTGCAGTCTTTGCCTTGGATCTACGGCAAACAAGACCATGGTACCCGAATCAGTCTGCCGATTCACTGCCGCAAATATACCTGTGTTCGGCGAGAGTAGGGACAGAGAGGCAAAGGGCAACACCAACGCGGATGGTCTGTGGGTCGAGACGTGTGCCAAGAGAGGAGTTGGGAACAACCAACAGGAAGTCACTTGCAGGAGAAGCTCTCACTGCTAGGAGGAGGGATCTATCCTTCCTCGACACACTCTCAGGTACTCTTGAGGCTATATTCTCCACTATTGGGCCATCTCAGTGCGACTGTAGCTGTTGAGGGGCGCAGGTCTCGTTTCAGAGCCTGTTAGATTATCCCAGAGCCTGGCTCCGTCAATGAACTTTTGGTCATGAACTTGAGCTTTGTCCCTAAGGTGTTCAGGGGGAATTGCTGCTACAAATCTACTGGATGCAACACATGAGGACAGGAAAGCAGGTAGTACATTCTGTGATGCCTTGCGGACACCAGTGCCTCATAGTCTGACTGGAAGTGTAGTTTGGTCCCACTGCCCGTCTTCTAGAGTAAGGCTGAGTGCTTTCATAAAAATATGCTTAAGGATACTGTCGTATTCATGAAGTATAGGATTATCATATGAGGGTGCACATCTTAGGAAATATGTTAACCTGGGCAGACTCAAGACTTTGTGAGAAGGCACAAGGCCTCGTGGGTGTCAAGATTGCTTATTCGTTGCTCCATCCTTCTCAACTCGTCCAATTTCTTTCTGAGAACTGGGTCAGTGGCATCAGTTCCCAGAGGTGCTCCAAGCAAGACGCTATTTGTGAGGGCAATGACTGATGCTCCTGGTAATCTTGATCTCACTGAGTCGATTTCACATATGGATGGATCCAGGATGAATGTCATTTCCTGTTCCCGTGTCCTCACCTGGGCACAATCATTAAGAAGGGACTCCTTTGTATCCGCCAGTGCGCCATTAAGCAGGAACCAGGTGTTTATCTCATTGGTCAGCCTGACAGTGATTTCCCTAACCGTTATACAGATAAGAAATGGGGGGAGAGGATTCCCTTATATATATATATATATATATATATATATATATATATATATCTATATATATATATATATATATATATATATATATATTATTGTAACCACGGACGAGTGGTATTGATCAATAACAACACTGCACTAGCCAAGGATTCGAACCCATGTTGTACTGGCCTGCCTCATGGTAAGCGAGAACCACATGACGCTTTAAACCACAGGACCACAAAACCCTACAAGAATGGCGCAGCCAGCAATGCTAGCTGTTGGTTACAATAATATATAAATGTTGCTCGTAAGGCTAGTACACCAAACAGGGATGAGAATGAAATTAGCTTAGAAGCTCCCACACCTCCTAATGTCCTCGGATGGCGGCCCAACAGCTACCATTGCTGGCTGCGCCATTTTTGTAGGGTTGGGTGGTCCTGTGGTTTAAAGCGTCATGTGGTTCTCGCTTACCATGAGGCAGGCCAGTACAACATGGGTTCGAATCCTTGGCTAGCGCAGTGTTGTTATTGATCAATACCACTCGTTCGTGGTTACAATAATATATATATATATATATATATATATATATATATATATATATATATATATATATATATATATATATATATATATATATATATATATACTGACAATAAAAGATAAGAAAAAAGGTACGAACAGATCGAAATTAGTAACTCTGCCTTTCTAATGACTCCCTTAGGATTTTTTTATATAGTATGAAATTGGCAGAATTTAACAGAAAAGACAGCAAAGATCGTTAGATTCGATACTGAAGTCCAGTCTAGTCAGGACACTTAATCTTCGAAATTGGTGAGGTCTTCCAGGAATACTGTGTGTGTGTGTGTGTGTGTGTGTGTGTATGTGTGTGTGTGTGTGTGTGTGTGTGTGTGTGTGAGAGAGAGAGAGAGAGAGAGAGAGAGAGAGAGAGAGAGAGAGAGAGAGAGAGTTTTTGCACTCTGCTTATTTCTTGCTCCCTCTTTCCTTCATATAATCCCTCCGTCTCTTATTCTCCCTAATATAAAGGAACAAAACAGTGTTTGTGATGGGTATTCTTGACTTCGTCTGACTACTCAAGAAGTGGTCTCCTAAAGCCTGAAAGCACTCTGCATATGAGTTTCATCTTCTTAAGAGCCTCAGTCCTAACTTCTGGAATTCACACTCGCACGCACACTCTCATGCTTGTAAAGTCACACACACACATTCACACATGTGTACTTCCTAATTATCGGGAAAATAATAAAAAAAAATAGGTTAATGCTGCATCAGCAGGAGATATCACGTAGAAAACTAAGGGGGATATAGGGAAAAATGTCCAATGTAAAGAGCCTATTGGAATTTTACGGCAGAATATCAATTTTGGGAGCTTGGGCATCATACTAGGAGCTTAGATATCATGCTGGGAGCTTGGGCATCATGCTAGGAGCTTGGGCATCATGCTGGGAGCTTGGGAATCATGCTGGGAGTTTGGGCATCATGCTGGGAGCTTGGACATCATGCTGGGAGCTTGGGCATCATGCTGGGAGCTTGGGCATCATGCTGGGAGCTTGGGCATCATGCTGGGAGCTTGGGAATCATGCTGGGAGTTTGGGCATCATGCTAGGAGCTTGGGCATCATGCTGGAAGCTTAGATATCATTCTGGGAGTTTGGGGCATCATGCTAGGAACTTGGGCATCATGCTGAGAGCTTGGGCATCATGCTGGGAGCTTAGATATCATGCTGGGAGCTTGAGCATCATGCTTGGAGCTTGGGCATCATGCTAGGAGCTTGGGAATCATGCTGGGAGCTTGGGCATCATGCTAGGAGCTTGGGCATCATGCTGGGAGCTTAGATATCATGCTGGGACCTTGGACATCATGCTAGGAGCTTGGGAATCATGCTGGGAGTTTGGGCATCATGCTAGGAGCTTGGGCATCATGCTGGGAGCTTAGATATCATGCTGGGAGCTTGGGCATCATGCTAGGAGCTTGGGCATCATGCTGGGAGCTTGGGCATCATGCTGGGAGCTTGGGCATCATGCTAGGAGCTTGGGAATCATGCTGGGAGCTTAGGTGTCATGCTGGGAGTTTGGGCATCATGCTAGGAGCTTGGGCATCATGCTGGGAGCTTAGGTATCATGCTGGGAGCTTGGGCATCATGCTAGGAGCTTGGGCATCATGCTAGGAGCTTAGGCATCATGCTGGGAGCTTAGGTATCATGCTGGGAACTTGGGCGTCATGCTGCAACCTTGGGCATCATGCTAGGAGCTTGGGAATCATGCTGGGAGCTTAGGTATCATGCTGGGACCTTGGACATCATGCTGGGACCTTGGGCATCATGCTAGGAGCTTGGGAATCATGCTGGGAGCTTAGGTATCATGCTGGGAGTTTGGGCATCATGCTAGGAGCTTGGGCATCATGTTGGGAGCTTGGGCATCATGTTGGGAGCTTGGGCATCATGCTGGGACCGTGGGAATCATGCTGGGAGCTTGAGCATCATGCTAGGAACTTGGGCATCATGCTGGGAGCTTGAGCATCATGCAGAGAGCTTGAGCATCATGCAGAGAGCTTGAGCATCATGCTGGGAGCGTGCACGTCATGCAAGAGAGACAAGTACGACTCAATTGTATATTTTTTTACACTACAAGGAAGTTATTTGATACAGTAGCAGCTACAATGTCTCACATAACACCTAACACCTCACACGTTACCTAACACCCCCACACAATGCCTCGTATTACTTGGGGTTGTAAAACCCTCATAGAATGGCTCCCATAAATCGTTACAATGACTCAGGACGCTGGAGTGTGACCGACTGCGGGTACACAGGAACCTGGTGGTGTCTCTCATCATACACTTCCTGGTGATGCTCGTCCTCAGTGAACCCTTCATCTTCCATCGACAGTCCAACACCTATCGCGACGTGGTGAGTGCCTCACTGTCTCTCTCATTACCTGCCTAGCATGGGCCAGTAGGCCTGCTGCTGTTCTCCTTTTTTCCTATGTTTTATTCGTAGTCACCTTCATGTAATTACCTATTCGTAGTTACCCTCATGTAGTTACCTATTCGTAGTTACCCTCATGTAATTACCTACTCGTAGCTACCCTCATATAATTACCTATTCGTAGCTACCCTCATGTAATTACCTATTCGTAGTTACCCTCATGTAATTACCTATTCGTAGTTACCCTCATGTAATTACCTATTCGTAGTTACCCTCATGTAATTACCTATTCGTAGTTACCCTCATATAATTACCTATTCGTAGCTACCCTCATGTAATTACCTATTCGTAGTTACCCTCATGTAATTACCTATTCGTAGTTACCCTCATGTAATTACCTATTCGTAGTTACCCTCATATAATTACCTATTCGTAGTTACCCTCATGTAATTACCTATTCGTAGTTACCCTCATATAATTACCTATTCGTAGTTACCCTCATGTAATTACCTATTCGTAGTTTCCTACATTTCGTTAACTTTTCGTAAATACCAATTTTCAGATACCTGTTTGTGATCTCCCGCACGTGTCTATGTGATTACTTATTTGCAACTATTTATTTATAATTACCTATTGATGATTACCTTTGTGGAGTAGTGCAGCTGTTGGACCAGGACACTCATATAATAATTATCCATATATAAAATAGTTAATGATGAATGGTTTGAAAAACCGACATGTTGAAGATTGAGACACTTATGCAGCATATGGGAATCTTTATTCAGGAAACGTTTCGCCACGCAGTGGCTTCATCAGTCCAATACAAAGAGGAAGGCGTAAGGAGAGGAGGAGAATGAGGTAATCAGTCCCTCAACCTGGAGTCTCAATCTTCAACATGTCGGTTTTTCAAACCATTCATCACAACTGTCAGACACAGCAGCATCATGGGATCTTGTTACAAAGAATTCTTCAACACTTGTTCAACCTTTGGACGAAGACCTACTTCGACTAGTGGATGGTACCACTATGACCCCGCCTCCAACTGCTTCACGTCACCTCACTACAGTATATAAGCCACGTCTACGGCCCTATGCTGTACATTCTACAAGATTGATGGACTGAACACATCGACTCCAGGTTGAGGGACTGATTACCTCATTCTCCTCCTCTCCTTACGCCTTCCTCTTTGTATTGGACTGATGAAGCCACTGCGTGGCGAAACGTTTCCTGAATAAAGATTCCCATATGCTGCATAAGTGTCTCAATCTTCAAAATAGTTAATGTACATTTTGCAAGAATAACACAAATGGGAAGAAATTTTCTTTACATTAAATGCTAATTGTAAAAATATTTCTCTTAATATTTATTTGGATTTATTTGAGTTTTTTTTTTTTTTTTTTTTTTTTTTTGCGAAAGATTATAATGAACTGATGAAGTGACTACAAGTAATACAGTGTGTGTAATAATGTATAGCACCTAATACAACATACGTAAGGATTTTTTCTTACCTGTTCCCTTTTCATAATTGTGGTAATTTGTCAAGAGAAATAGGAAATATATATATATATATATATATATATATATATATATATATATATATATATATATATATATATATATATATATATATATATATAGATAGATAGATAGATAGATAGATATATTGGATACCAAGTTACCATTACTAAAATAATCCATTTCCTTACACCAACACTAGCCCAACATTTATATTCACAAACACACTTTTGAAGCAGCACTGATGATGTCTGGTGGACACTAGTGGATTGTTTTAAATACCCATTTCAAAAAAGGGGAAAACTACCGAAATGTCATGATTTTTAATATTTATAAAAAAGTTTTTTCAACCGTAATTGTGATAAAAACATATTTTCACTTTTCGCTTTTTCTAGGGTGGTCTTGTGCCTTGTCTGTATTAAAGGAACAAAAACACTGAGAAAAAGACAAGAAATAACCCGCACATAGAAGAGATAATTATTTATGTAATCAAATAAAGTTCTAAACCGACAAGGGTATAGGAGAGAGAAGCTTACGACGACGTTTCGATCCGACCTGGATCAATTACGCCGTCGTAAGCTTTTCTCTCGCTTGTGCGTGTTATTTGTGTATTTTTCTAGTCACACTATTGTGCTTTTAGTTCTTTCGTGACAAGAGAATAGTTATCTGTATATATATCAGTCTGGCTCTAAGATCCTCTTCGACAGGCGATGCAAGAAAAACTATCTGAAGCTTATTGAACTGAGCTGGGGTTGGGACCCAAGGCACGACAGTCCTGAACTAGCAAGGCAGTGCGTTACACTGCCCTGCTAGTTTCAAAACTGGCTTGTTTACAGTCGTGTCATAACGATGTCGCCAGTCAAGCTTCCTGAAGCTCCGAGTCAGTGTTTACTGCCTCGCATCTGTAGTCGAATGACGAGCTTAATGACTGGATCGTAAACTTATATTTATTAGCGTCTTCACTCTACCTCATCTATATAAATATTCGTATTAATAAAGCTAACAATTCTTTTTTTATTATTTTATAATTTAAAGTGTTTAAAGCGCTTGCAGTCACGCACACTTGTTGACACACCTGAGTGCCAAGTGACAAGCCATGTGGCATCTTAATGCATTCCATTTGCGTTATTAAGACTTTTTTGAGTATACATTTACTTTTTAATGAATAATAGCTCTTAAGTAATGAATATAAAGAAAATAACCTGGTTTCTTATTTAAGGTAAAATCTCATTAAAAAAAAGGAAGGTTGAAAAAACTGTCTGAATGTTCTGATGAACTTTGTGTGTGTGTGTTTTTTTTTAGGTTTATGTATATGTTTCCTTGTTGCTGGTTCTCACTTTCAAACGTTCTGGCCCTGTACTATTGCAAGACTAACACTGTGTGTGTGTGTGTGTGTGTGTGTGTGTGTGTGTGTGTGTGTACTCACCTATTTGTACTCACCTATTTGTGGTTGCAGGGGTCGAGTTTTAGCTCCTGGCCGCGCCTCTTCACCGGTTGCTACTGGGCCCTCTCTCTCTCCCCGCTCCATGAGCTTTATCAAACCTCGTCTTAAAACTGTGTATGGTTCCTGCCTCCACTACGTCATTTTCTAGGCTATTCCACTGCCTTACAACTCTATGACTGAAGAAATACTTCCTACTATCTCTCTGACTCATTTGTGTCTTCAACTTCCAATTGTGACCTCTTGTTTCTGTGTCCCCTCCCTGGAACATCCTGTCATTGTCCACCTTGTCTATTCCACCCAGTATTTTATATGTCGTGTGTGTGTGTGTGCGTGTGTGTGTGTGTGTGTGTGTGTGTGTGTGTGTGTGTGTGTGTCTGTCTGTCTGTCTGTGTGTTGCAGAACACTGCATGTGTATGCGTTGCAGGACTAACACTGCATGTGTTTGTGTTGCTGGACTAACACTGTGTTTGTGTGTGTGTGTGTGTGTGTGTGTTGCTGGACTAACAATGTGTGTGTGTGTGTGTGTGTTGCAGGACTAACACTGTGTGTGTGTTGCAGGATTAACACTGTGTGTGTTGCAGGATTAACACTGTGTGTTGCAGGATTAACACTGTGTGTATTGCAGGACTGGGTATGCAAGACACTGCTGGCACTCACCATGTACGCTCAGATGGCATCCATCAACTGGATGTTCGTGGAGGGCCTCTTCCTCCACTCTAGACTCACCTCCAATGTCTTCGACTCCGGCGCTCCCTTTGCTATCTACTACACCATAGGCTGGGGTCAGTCACTATCTACTACACCATAGGCTGCGGTCATTCACTATATATTGCATCATAGGCTGGGGTTAATCACTATCTACAAAACCATAAACGGGTTCAGTCACTATCTACTAAGCTGGAGTCAGTCACTATAAGCATCATCATAGGTTGGAATCAGTCACTATCTACATTATCAGTGGCACTATATATTTATTTAATTTTATTCCGGTGTCTGACAAATAGTGAAACCCACAGTATACACTGCATCATAGGCTGAGGTCAGCATTAGATGCGAGAGAGTTAATTATGATGTTCATTTGTGTTCATCATTACAGGAGTGCCACTAGTGTTCATCATAGCCTGGGCTACGACTATGTACTTCCAACACGAAGTACACTGTTGGCGAAGCTACAGTAACCTGCCACATATATGGATACTCGTGGCTCCCATGGTCACTGCTCTCTTGGTAAGTTCACTGTTCTCTTGGTAAATGCCATCTTCACTGCTCCTGGTAAATTTACAGCCAAAACTGAATGTTAGATTCATTTTTCTTATAAACTGTGACTCCCATGGTCTCTGGTACCATGGTAAATGGCATACACATTACCTACCCACTTGGAAGAGTGCTCCTATGGCAATTCGTATATATATATATATATATATATATATATATATATATATATATATATAAATATATATATATATATAAATATATATATATATATATATATATATATATATATATATATATATATATATATATATATATATATATATATATATATATATATATATATATATATATATATATATGCATGCAGAGAGCATGCATAGTTCCTTTGTATAAAGGCAAAGGGGATAAAAGAGAGTGCAAAAATTATAGGGGGATAAGTCTGTTGAGTGTACCTGGTAAAGTGTATGGTAGAGTTATAATTGAAAGAATTAAGAGTAAGACGGAGAATAGGATAGCAGATGAACAAGGAGGCTTTAGGAAAGGTAGGGGGTGTGTGGACCAGGTGTTTACAGTGAAACATATAAGTGAACAGTATTTAGATAAGGCTAAAGAGGTCTTTGTGGCATTTATGGATTTGAAAAAGGCGTATGACAGGGTGGATAGGGGGGCAATGTGGCAGATGTTGCAAGTGTATGGTGTAGGAGGTAGGTTACTGAAAGCAGTGAAGAGTTTTTACGAGGATAGTGAGGCTCAAGTTAGAGTATGTAGGAAAGAGGGAAATTTTTTCCCAGTAAAAGTAGGCCTTAGACAAGGATGTGTGATGTCACCGTGGTTGTTTAATATATTTATAGATGGGGTTGTAAGAGAAGTAAATGCGAGGGTCTTGGCAAGAGGCGTGGAGTTAAAAGATAAAGAATCACACACAAAGTCGGAGTTGTCACAGCTGCTCTTTGCTGATGACACTGTGCTCTTGGGAGATTCTGAAGAGAAGTTGCAGAGATTGGTGGATGAATTTGGTAGGGTGTGCAAAAGAAGGAAATTAAAGGTGAATACAAGAAAGAGTAAGGTTATGAGGATAACAAAAAGATTAGGTGATGAAAGATTGAATATCAGATTGGAGGGAGAGAGTATGGAGGAGGTGAACGTATTCAGATATTTGGGAGTGGACGTGTCAGCGGATGGGTCTATGAAAGATGAGGTGAATCATAGAATTGATGAGGGAAAAAGAGTGAGTGGTGCACTTAGGAGTCTGTGGAGACAAAGAACTTTGTCCTTGGAGGCAAAGAGGGGAATGTATGAGAGTATAGTTTTACCAATGCTCTTATATGGGTGTGAAGCGTGGGTGATGAATGTTGCAGCGAGGAGAAGGCTGGAGGCAGTGGAGATGTCATGTCTGAGGGCAATGTGTTGTGTGAATATAATGCAGAGAATTCGTAGTTTGGAAGTTAGGAGGAGGTGCGGGATTACCAAAACTGTTGTCCAGAGGGCTGAGGAAGGGTTGTTGAGGTGGTTCGGACATGTAGAGAGAATGGAGCGAAACAGAATGACTTCAAGAGTGTATCAGTCTGTAGTGGAAGGAAGGCGGGGTAGGGGTCGGCCTAGGAAAGGTTGGAGGGAGGGGGTAAAGGAGGTTTTGTGTGCGAGGGGCTTGGACTTCCAGCAGGCATGCATGAGCGTGTTTGATAGGAGTGAATGGAGACAAATGGTTTTTAATACTTGACGTGCTGTTGGAGTGTGAGCAAAGTAACATTTATGAAGGGATTCAGGGAAACCGGCAGGCCGGACTTGAGTCCTGGAGATGGGAAGTACAGTGCCTGCACTCTGAAGGAGGGGTGTTAATGTTGCAGTTTAAAAACTGTAGTGTAAAGCACCCTTCTGGCAAGACAGTGATGGAGTGAATGATGGTGAAAGTTTTTCTTTTTCGGGCCACCCTGCCTTGGTGGGAATCGGCCAGTGTGATAATAATAATATATATATATATATATATATATATATATATATATATATATATATATATATATATATATATATATATATATATATATATAAAGCAGAGACACTGCTTTCAGAGATCACAAGGTTCGTCAACAATTCCTTGGCTGGTCTGATTCCTGATGAAATTAGACCTTTCTTTTTTGGTGCAACACTTTGTGCACTTAAAAAGAAGGATGGAGGAATTCGGCCAATTGCAGTAGGCAACACCTTACGCCGCCTCGTATCCAAAGCTGCTGTCCGAAGTATTCGTGCACAGGCAGCCATGATGCTTCAACCAAACCAGCTTGGCTTTGGGGTCTCTCAAGGAAGTGAAGCAGCGGTTCATGCAACAAGGGCATATATCAACAACCTGCCTGAGGACAATGCAGTGGTAAAATTAGATTTCAAGAATGCGTTCAATCTCCTGAAAAGAGACGTGGTATTAGCAGCAGTACAAGAACATTTCCCTGGTCTCTTCCCTTTTGTTTCAGCTGGGTATAGCAAGGAATCAATGCTTCTCTTTGGAGAGCATGAAATCACATCATCGGAGGGTGTCCAACAAGGAGATCCTCTTGCACCATTTCTCTTCTGTATTGCAGTTAGGGAAATCACAGTCAGACTGACCAGCGAGCTAAACATCTGGTTCCTAGATGATGGCACACTAGCAGGTACAAAAGAGTCCCTCCTACATGACCTTACACAGGTAATGACACGGGGACAGGAAATGGGTCTCATCCTGAATCCATCCAAATGTGAAATCATCTCAGTCAGTCAACAAGTGATAAATGCAGTGAGATCAAAACTACCAGGAGCAGCAGTCATTGCCCCCACAAATAGTGTCTTGCTAGGAGCACCTCTGGGAAGCAATGCCATTGACACAATTCTCAGGAAGAAATTGGAAGAGTTAAGGAGAATGGAACAACGAATTGGCAATCTGGACACCCACGATGCCTTGTACCTTCTCACAAAGTGCTTGAGTCTGCCCAGGTTGACATATTTCCTAAGATGTGCACCTTCATATGATAACCCTATACTGCACGAATATGACAGTATTCTGAGGCAGATTTTTACGAAAGTACTTAACCTTAATCTAGAAGACGGGCAGTGGAACCAAGCTACACTTCCAGTCAGACTAGGAGGCATTGGTGTCCGCAAGTCATCACAGATTGCGTTACCTGCTTTTCTGTCCTCGTGTATTGCATCCAGAGAGCTTGTAGCAGCGATTCTCCCTGAACATCTTAGGGACAAGATTGGAGTCCAGGACCAAAAATTCATTGACGGAGCAATGATCTGGGATAATCTAACGGGCTCAGAAACCAGACCTGCTCCCCCCAACAACTACAAACAATCGCACTGGGATGGTCCAATAGTGGAAAATATAGCCTCAACGATGCTTCAGAGTGTGTCAGGGAAGGATAGAGCCCGCCTGCTGGCAGTGAGAGCCCCTCATGCTGGGGACTTTCTGTTGGCTGTTCCCAACTCCAGCCTTGGCACACGCCTCGACCCACAGACCATCCGCATCGGTGTTGCCCTTCGACTTGCCGCCCCTATTCTCGCCGAACACAGGTGTATTTGTGGCAGTGAAGCAGCAGACCGATTCGGGTACCATGGTCTTGTGTGCCGTAAATCCGAGGGAAAGATTGCAAGACATGAGGAGGTTAATAACATTATCAAGAGGAGCCTCACAACAGCTGGATGCCCAGCAGTAAGGGAGCCACCGCAACTATGCAGATCTGACGGCAGCCAGAAGCGTCCAGATGGTATCACCCTTCAAGCCTGGACAGATGGGAAGCAGGTGGTGTGGGACTATACATGTGCATCTACCTTGGCTGATACCTATCTCCAATACACCAGGGAGGAAGGAGGGGCAGCTGCCAGCTTCAGGGAGTCCCAAAAGTCTAGAAAATATGGAGAACTTGCCCATCATTATATGTTTGTTCCCATAGGCTCAGAGACCCTTGGCTCATGGGGAAAGAGTGCATCTAATTTCCTTAAGGAGCTGGGGAAAAGACTCATCAGGGTAACTAGGGATCCCAGGGCAGCTAGTTTTCTGTTCCAGCGGCTCAGTGCGGCTGTTCAAAGGGGTAATGCATGCTGCATTTTGGGCACACGCCCCAGCTCTGAGGAGCTGGATGAGATTTTCGCCTTATAATCGGTGATACACACGTAACAACATGTACCGTATATGCCACCTTTATATCAACAATGTATCTCTTAAATCTTCTGTACCATATTATGTAATAAAATATTCCTATTGGTAAAAAAAAAATAGTTTAAAAGATGGGGTGGTAGGGGAAGTGGAATATTCAAATGGCTTCAGGAAGAAATCCAAATATTCTTCCTTGAAGCCTTTTTATCCACTTCTCCGAGGCTATGGGTCCCACAATTTACACCAGAGGTGGACCCCATCCTATATATATATATATATATATATATATATATATATATATATATATATATATATAATAAGATCACAGTAAACAGGTGATTTCAGAATATTCAAAACAACCACTGTGAAAGAATAGAGAAATTTCAAGTGGTTTCGTGACTACTCACATTATCAAGGAACAATAAAAGTGATGCATCAGAGGAAGGCTTATAAAGGGTCTAGACCACACCTCACTATTACATCTCACAACAAAGCAAAGTCTGATGCGCTACTCACAAGAAAGGGAACACTGCAGCAGGCCCGCTGGCCCAACTAGACAGGTCCTTCGCACAACCCACGAACAAACTATTCTACCCAAGAACTAAGAATTTTAAAATTTATTATTTGTCCAATGTATTATTAACTTCTTCCCAAATTCTATTATAAATGGATATAATTTATATAAACCAAAGGAAATATTCATATTATTATAAAATCTGCTTTTTATGAAACAAGATTCAATTATATTCCTTTGTAATAATGTTGGTAGAATTACCGACAATATGTAAAGTAAAAGGACATAAGTGAAACTAATGTGACATTTCATTGTGGCAACGTTTCGCTCTCCAGGAGCTTTGTCAAGCCGATATCGTATCGGCTTGACAAAGCTCCTGGAGAGCGAAACGTTGCCACAGTAAAATGTCACATTAGTTGCACTTGTGTCCTTTTACTTTACAAATTATATTCCTGTCAACCATGGACTTGCTTGATACAACTTTCTCAACTTTTTGAGAATCAATTTGATGGTTAAAATCTCTCACGTGAATAAATAGAGCACTGGAATCTTGTCCAGTTCTAATGCTATATTTATGTTGTTATAATCTTAGTTCGAGACTTTTACCAGTTTGACCATAATAAACTTTAACGCAAATTTTACAAGGAATCTTATAGACATATCCGTCAGCATTTTGGGGGAATTCTTTATCAAAACTTTTTTTTACTGTATCAAGATTTTTAAATACAACTTTAATATTAAAAGTCTTAAGAAGAGAAGGCACATCAACCAAGTTTTCATGGTAAGGGAGAACCAACATATTTTTAGTTGAATAAGGCTGGTTGTCCCTTTTTGGATTATAAAAAGTATTTCTAGCAATTTTAAAAGATTTATCAGTTACGTTTCTTGGGTATTTCAGATCATTAGCTATTTCATAAATTTGGGATATTTCCTCATCTATGAACTCTGAATTTAATAATACATTGAACAAATAATAAATTTTAAAATTCTTAGTCCTTTGGTAGGATAGTTTGTTCGTGGGTTGTGTGAAGGACCTGTCTAGTTGGGCCAGCGGGTCTGCTGCAGTGCTCTCTTTCTTATGAATCGAGCATCAGGTGTTGCTTTGTTGTGGGATGCGATAGTGAGGTGTTGTCTAGACCCTTCATGTGCCTTCCTTTGAGACATTACTTTTATTGTTCCTTGATAATGTGAGTAGTGACGAAAGCGCTTGGAATTTCTTTAATCTTTCACAGTGGCTGCTTTGCATATATATATATATATATATATATATATATATATATATATATATATATATATATATATATATATATATATATATATATATATATATATATATATATATATATATATGTGTGTGTGTGTGTGTGTGTGTGTTTGTGTGTGCATGTGTGTGTGTGTACTCACCTAGTTGTACTCACCTAGTTGAGGTTGCAGGGGTCGAGTCCAAGCTCCTGGCCCCCGCCTCTTCACTGGTCGCCATTAGGTCACTCTCCCTGAACCATGAGCTTTATCGTACCTCTGCTTAAAGCTATGTATTGATCCTGCCTCCACTACATCTCTTCCCAAACTATTCCACTTCCTGACTACTCTGTGGCTGAAGAAATACTTCCTAACATCCCTGTGATTCATCTGTGTCTTCAGCTTCCAACTGTGTCCCCTTGTTGCTGTGTCCAGTCTCTGGAACATCCTGTCTTTGTCCAACTTGTCAATTCCTCTCAGTATTTTGTAAGTCGTTATCATGTCCCCCCTATCTCTCCTGTCCTCCAGTGTCGTCAGGTTGATTTCCCTTAACCTCTCCTCGTAGGACATACCTCTTAGCTCTGGGACTAGTCTTGTTGCAAACCTTTGCACTTTCTCTAGTTTCTTCACGTGCTTGGCTAGGTGTGGGTTCCAAACTGGTGCCGCATACTCCAATATGGGCCTAACGTACACGGTGTACAGGGTCCTGAATGATTCCTTATTAAGATGTCGGAATGCTGTTCTGAGGTTTGCTAGGCGCCCATATGCTGCAGCAGTTATTTGGTTGATGTGCGCTTCAGGAGATGTGCCTGGTGTTATACTCACCCCAAGATCTTTTTCCTTGAGTGAGGTTTGTAGTCTCTGACCCCCTAGACTGTACTCCGTCTGCGGCCTTCTTTGCCCTTCCCCAATCTTCATGACTTTGCACTTGGTGGGATTGAACTCCAGGAGCCAATTGCTGGACCAGGTCTGCAGCCTGTCCAGATCCCTTTGTAGTTCTGCCTGGTCTTCGATCGAGTGAATTCTTCTCATCAACTTCACGTCATCTGCAAACAGGGACACCTCAGAGTCTATTCCTTCCGTCATGTCGTTTACAAATACCAGAAACAGCACTGGTCCTAGGACTGACCCCTGCGGGACCCCGCTGGTCACAGGTGCCCACTCTGACACATCGCCACGTACCATGACTCGCTGCTGTCTTCCTGACAAGTATTCCCTGATCCATTGTAGTGCCTTCCCTGTTATCCCTGCTTGGTCCTCCAGTTTTTGCACCAATCTCTTGTGTGGAACTGTGTCAAACGCCTTATTGCAGTCCAAGAAAATGCAATCCACCCACCCCTCTCTCTCTTGTCTTACTGCTGTCACCATGTCAAAGAACTCCAGTAGGTTTGTGACACAGGATTTCCCGTCCCTGAAACCATGTTGGCTGCTGTTGATGAGATCGTTCCTTTCTAGGTGTTCCACCACTCTTCTGATAATCTTCTCCATGATTTTGCATACTATACATGTCAGTGACACTGGTCTGTAGTTTAATGCTTCATGTCTGTCTCCTTTTTTAAAGATTGGGACTACATTTGCTGTCTTCCATGCCTCAGGCAATCTCCCTGTTTCGATAGATGTATTGAATATTGTTGTTAGGGGTACACATTGCGCCTCTGCTCCCTCTCTCAATACCCATGGGGAGATGTTATCTGGCCCCATTGCCTTTGAGGTATCTAGCTCACTCAGAAGCCTCTTCACTTCTTCCTCGGTTGTGTGCACTGTGTCCAGCACTTGGTGGTGTGCCCCACCTCTCCGTCTTTCTGGAGTCCCTTCTGTCTCCTCTGTGAACACTTCTTTGAATCTCTTGTTGAGTTCTTCACATACTTCACGGTCATTTCTTGTTGTCTCTCCTCCTTCCTTCCTTAGCCTGATTACCTGGTCCTTGACTGTTGTTTTCCTCCTGATGTGGCTGTACAACAGTTTCGGGTCAGATTTGGCTTTCGCTGCTATGTCATTTTCATATTGTCTTTGGGCCTCCCTTCTTATCTGTGCATATTCGTTTCTGGCTCTACGACTGTTCTTCTTATTCTCCTGGGTCCTTTGCCTTCTATATTTCTTCCATTCCCTACCACACTTGGTTTTTGCCTCCCTGCACCTTTGGGTAAACCATGGGCTCATCCTGGCTTTTTCATTATTCCTGTTACCCTTGGGTACAAACCTCTCCTCAGCCTCCTTGCATTTTGTTGCTACATATTCCATCATCTCATTAACTGGCTTCCCTGCCAGTTCTCTGTCCCACTGAACCCCGTTCAGGTAGTTTCTCATTCCTGTGTAGTCCCCTTTCTTGTAGTTTGGCTTCATTCGTCCTGGCCTTCCTGCTTCTCCCTCCACTTGTAGCTCTACTGTGTATTCGAAGCTTAAAACCACATGGTCATTGGCCCCAAGGGGTGTTTCATATGTGATGTCCTCGATATCTGCACTACTCAAGGTGAATACTAAGTCCAGCCTTGCTGGTTCATCCTCTCCTCTCTCTCTTGTAGTGTCCCTTACGTGTTGGCACATGAAGTTTTCCAGTACCACGTCCATCATCTTAGCCCCCTTCTTGGCCCCCATGCGGGTCCAAGTTCTCCGAATCGATCTCCTTGTGGTTAAAGTCACCCATGATCAGGAGCTTTGCCCTGCATGCATGAGCTCTTCTGGCCACTCTAGCCAGTGTGTCAACCATCGCTCTTTTGCTCTCGTCATACTCTTGCCTTGGCCTCCTGCTGTTCTGTGGTGGGTTATACATCACTGCTATTACCACCTTGGGACCTCCAGAGTGAAGTGTTCCCTCTATGTAATCACTTTCTTCTCTGCTGTCTCCTCTCTCCAGCTCGTCAAAATTCCAGCGATTTTTGATCAGCAATGCCACTCCTCCACCCCCACTGTTCCCTCTGTCTTTCCTCAGGATTTGGTATCCCGTTGGAAAGATGGCATCTGTTATCATACCTGTAAGCTTGGTTTCTGTGAGAGCTATGATGTCCGGTGATGCTTCTTTGACTCTTTCATGCCACTCCTCCCACTTATTTGTTATTCCATCAGCGTTTGTGTACCATACCTTCAGTTTCCTTTCCAACACTGTGGTTTGGGGGGCCTGTGAGGGTGGGAGACCTGGTGGCATACTGTGGGATTCTATAGCTCGGTGTTGGGTGGAGGCTGTGGGTATGGATTGTAGTGTGTATTGGGATGGTGTGATAGGTTGTATGGTTCTGAGAATAGTTGTGTGTGTGCTTGCCCTTGCTGTTGTGTTCTGCTCTGACTGACTTCTGCTGGTTCCATCCTTGTCTCTTTTCCTAGCTCCTTTCGCTTTTTTGTCCTCTCCCTCAGCTGCTGTCGTTCTGATTTTGTTCTGCCTCTGTCTAGGAACACCCTCTTGTACTCTTCCGAGTATTT
>NC_091313.1:24350573-24385573 GCF_038502225.1 Cherax quadricarinatus
TTTTCTTGTTATGCTTTTCCCAAAGAAGTTCTTGTAAAGCTCTCTTTTCGGGGCGTTCATCTCATTTTACTTTCAGGGAGAGTTGTCATAATCTACACAGGCACAATTCATGCCATACCCTCTCCCCATAGTGTGTTCATATCACGTTCTCTCCCAGGCAGTATTCATGATATTTTCTCTCCCCATAGGGTATTCATGTTATTTCGTCTTCCCCAATAATTTTTTGTATCGTGTTCTCTTCCCATAAGGCGATCATTGTCTTCTCTCCCCAGGGAGTATTCGTGTCGGTGCTGTACTGCTTCCTTAACAGCGAGGTGCAGGAACTGTTGCGGAAGCGGTGGCAGCAGTATCGCACCAGACGTCTAGGTTATCCAGCTCTCCATTACCGCCACCGCAGGAGCACCAGGACCACCAGCGTCTTTGACACTTCCGTCTACGTCAAGACCAGTCCCCAGCCCAACTTGCGCCACCCCGAGTTCCACGCCTTAAACACCCACGGAGGAGACTTTGATGTCCCCACCCACGGAGAGGATTTCGATGTCCTCAACACCCACGGAGAAGACTTCGGTGTTCTTAACACCCACGGCGGAGACTTCGATGTCCTCGACACCAACGGAGGTAACTTTAATATCAACATCAACGGAGTCGGCTGCAATGGCCTCAGCTCCCATGGCGGCAAATTCGACGTCCTCACCACCCGCGGTGGCAACCTTGATGTCCTTAAAACCCACTGCGGCGACTTCAATATACTGAAAACCTGTGATGGTGACTTTAATATCCTTAAAACTCATGGTGGCGATTTCGATGTCCCCAGAATCCGTAGTGACAACTTCAACCTGCTCAAAACCCACAGTGACTACTTCGATGTTCTCAATACCACCATCTACTCCACAACCAGTCCACAGTCGAACTCGCTCCGCTCAGACCTACACGACCACAAAGGTTCCATCCATGACAACCCCGCCCTTGACCCCTGCAAGCTTAGTGCATACGCCTGTGACAGTTACTCCTTGCAGACTACCGTAGTGTGACCTGCCTTGCCGGGCTCCTATGAACCACTGTAATCCACTTATTTTACTCTCCCTTAACAAACTCTACCGTCATAATGTGTTTAACACGACACTTGTTGCAAATTCATTATTCACTTAGGAACTCCATCACAGACTGGATAACCTCAAACCTTCAGGAATGTTTATCATATTGCTCATTGCGCAAGTTTATCCATTCGAATCAATAAAAACAAGTAATGCTCTCTCGGTACCAAAACGAAATCAATAAAAACAAATATTGTTTATTTTTCCTTAGAAACATTGCAGCCACAGTCTGCAGACATCTGTGTGTCAGCAGATTCTGGTAAACTGTTTTAAGAAAAACGTCCAATGCATAAATTATTGTTAATAAAACATTCCTGGTTCAGTGACTCGGTAGCCGTCACATTAAACTTTGCAGAGACGAAATCTGAAATAAGTGAAATATATTAAGCATTTTAAGTATAATGAATGACTTACTGTATCGAAAATTTTCAAGATGATCATTAAAATGTTTACCAGTGCGATAACTAACACTACACTGAACATTTGGGAAGAAAAAAGACTTACGAGATCTTTTTTTTTCAAAACTAGATAAGTATTAATTTCATTTTGTAAAACGTTTCTTAGAAGCCCAGATTATAAAGTCAGAAACTCTAAAAGAATTTTGCTAAGTATTAAAACATTTACCATTGTGACCTGAAAACCTGTATGACTTGAGTAGAATCCTGAAAAGAATTATATATAAATACACACACACACACACACACACACACACACACACACACATATATTATTGTAACCACGAACGAGTGGTATTGATCAATAACAACACTGCTCTAGCCAAGGATTCGAACCCATATTGTACTGGCCTGCCTCATGGTAAGCGAGAACCACATGACGCTTTAAACCACAGGATCACCCAATCCTACAAGAATTGCGCAGCCAGCACACAGCTAGCTTCTTGTAGGGTTGGGTGGTCCTGTGGTTTAAAGCGTCATGTGGGTCTCGCTTACCATGAGGCAGGCCAGTACAACATGGGTTCGAATCCTTGGCTAGCGCAGTGTTGTTATTGATCAATATCACTCGTTCGTGGTTACAATAATATATAAATGTTGCTCGTGAGGCTAGTACACCAAACGGATGAGAATGAAATTAGCTTAGAAGCTCCCACACCTCAGTATGCCCTCGGATGGCGGCCCAACAGCTAGGTGTGTGCTGGCTGCGCCATTCTTGTACGGTTGGATGGTCCCGTGGTTTAAAGAGTCATGTGGTTCTCGCTTACCATGAGGCAGGCCAGTACAACATGGGTTCGAATCCTTGGTTAGCGCAGTGTGTTTATTGATCAATACCACTCGTTCGTGGTTACAATATATATATATATATATATATATATATATATATATATATATATATATATATAGGGTAGGGTAGGGTAAGATATAAACAGCTATTGGAGGATAGATGGGCTAATGAGAGCATAGGCAATGGGGTCGAAGAGGTATGGGGTAGGTTTAAAAATGTAGTGTTAGAGTGTTCAGCAGAAGTTTGTGGTTACAGGAAAGTGGGTGCAGGAGGGAAGAGGAGCGATTGGTGGAATGATGATGTAAAGAGAGTAGTAAGGGAGAAAAAGTTAGCATATGAGAAGTTTTTACAAAGTAGAAGTGATGCAAGGAGGGAAGAGTATATGGAGAAAAAGAGAGAAGTTAAGAGAGTGGTGAAGCAATGTAAAAAGAGAGCAAATGAGAGAGTGGGTGAGATGTTATCAACAAATTTTGTTGAAAATAAGAAAAAGTTTTGGAGTGAGATTAACAAGTTAAGAAAGCCTAGAGAACAAATGGATTTGTCAGTTAAAAATAGGAGAGGAGAGTTATTAAATGGAGAGCTAGAGGTATTGGGAAGATGGAAGGAATATTTTGAGGAATTGTTAAATGTTGAAGAAGATAGGGAAGCTGTGATTTCGTGTATAGGGCAAGGAGGAATAACATCTTGTAGGAGTGAGGAAGAGCCAGTTGTGAGTGTGGGGGAAGTTCGTGAGGCAGTAGGTAAAATGAAAGGGGGTAAGGCAGCCGGGATTGATGGGATAAAGATAGAAATGTTAAAAGCAGGTGGGGATATAGTTTTGGAGTGGTTGGTGCAATTATTTAATAAATGTATGGAAGAGGGTAAGGTACCTAGGGATTGGCAGAGAGCATGCATAGTTCCTTTGTATAAAGGCAAAGGGGATAAAAGAGAGTGCAAAAATTATAGGGGGATAAGTCTGTTGAGTGTACCTGGTAAAGTGTATGGTAGAGTTATAATTGAAAGAATTAAGAGTAAGACGGAGAATAGGATAGCAGATGAACAAGGAGGCTTTAGGAAAGGTAGGGGGTGTGTGGACCAGGTGTTTACAGTGAAACATATAAGTGAACAGTATTTAGATAAGGCTAAAGAGGTCTTTGTGGCATTTATGGATTTGGAAAAGGCGTATGACAGGGTGGATAGGGGGGCAATGTGGCAGATGTTGCAAGTGTATGGTGTAGGAGGTAGGTTACTGAAAGCAGTGAAGAGTTTTTACGAGGATAGTGAGGCTCAAGTTAGAGTATGTAGGAAAGAGGGAAATTATTTCCCAGTAAAAGTAGGCCTTAGACAAGGATGTGTGATGTCACCGTGGTTGTTTAATATATTTATAGATGGGGTTGTAAGAGAAGTAAATGCGAGGGTCTTGGCAAGAGGCGTGGAGTTAAAAGATAAAGAATCACACACAAAGTGGGAGTTGTCACAGCTGCTCTTTGCTGATGACACTGTGCTCTTGGGAGATTCTGAAGAGAAGTTGCAGAGATTGGTGGATGAATTTGGTAGGGTGTGCAAAAGAAGAAAATTAAAGGTGAATACAGGAAAGAGTAAGGTTATGAGGATAACAAAAAGATTAGGTGATGAAAGATTGAATATCAGATTGGAGGGAGAGAGTATGGAGGAGGTGAACGTATTCAGATATTTGGGAGTGGACGTGTCAGCGGATGGGTCTATGAAAGATGAGGTGAATCATAGAATTGATGAGGGAAAAAGAGTGAGTGGTGCACTTAGGAGTCTGTGGAGACAAAGAACTTTGTCCTTGGAGGCAAAGAGGGGAATGTATGAGAGTATAGTTTTACCAACGCTCTTATATGGGTGTGAAGCGTGGGTGATGAATGTTGCAGCGAGGAGAAGGCTGGAGGCAGTGGAGATGTCATGTCTGAGGGCAATGTGTGGTGTGAATATAATGCAGAGAATTCGTAGTTTGGAAGTTAGGAGGAGGTGCGGGATTACCAAAACTGTTGTCCAGAGGGCTGAGGAAGGGTTGTTGAGGTGGTTCGGACATGTAGAGAGAATGGAGCGAAACAGAATGACTTCAAGAGTGTATCAGTCTGTAGTGGAAGGAAGGCGGGGTAGGGGTCGGCCTAGGAAGGGTTGGAGGGAGGGGGTAAAGGAGGTTTTGTGTGCGAGGGGCTTGGACTTCCAGCAGGCATGCGTGAGCGTGTTTGATAGGAGTGAATGGAGACAAATGGTTTTTAATACTTGACGTGCTGTTGGAGTGTGAGCAAAGTAACATTTATGAAGGGATTCAGGGAAACCGGCAGGCCGGACTTGAGTCCTGGAGATGGGAAGTACAGTGCCTGCACTCTGAAGGAGGGGTGTTAATGTTGCAGTTTAAAAACTGTAGTGTAAAGCACCCTTCTGGCAAGACAGTGATGGAGTGAATGATGGTGAAAGTTTTTCTTTTTCGGGCCACCCTGCCTTGGTGGGAATCGGCCGGTGTGATAAAAAAAAAAAAAAAAAAAAAAAAAAAAAATATATATATATATATATATATATATAAGTGCATAAACGGCTTCAAGGAAGAGTATTTGGATTTCTTCCTGAAGCCGTTTATATATATATGAAGTTTATAGACTCTAAATGTAGTAAGGTACGTGTTTTATCAAATTATATGTCCTAACTACGTTTAAGTGGTAACATCAGTGTCATCAGAGCCTCATAAACCACAGACAGGAGACATCTGTGGCTTATCAAGGTTCTATAATGTGATAGGTACTGCCATCAGTGCTGTTATAAGGTACTGCTCTGTACTGTTAGTATTTAAATCCAATATCGGATATTTATGGGAATTATATTTTATCACTGGTGATTTTTTTTTTCAATTCGTTACGCTCTGTATGATTATGTGTGTGTTTATGTGTCAGTTAATATCATGGTAGTGTCAAACTGAGACTACCATGATATTAATAAGAAACTATTAAAGAGTTGAATTTACATAGACTTTTAGTGACCTTGGATTTGGAACGAAAATTAAGATTCTAATTAATGTCTATTTGATTTGGAAACGAAGAAATATGTGCGTGGGATATCCAGTAGGTCAGTTAAAAGTGTGTGTGTGTGTGTGTGTGTGTGTGTGTGTGTGTGTGTGTGTGTGTGTGTGTGTGTGTGTGTGTGTGTGTGTGTGTGTGTGTGTATGTGTACTTAACTCGGCAAGAGCCGAGTCACATCTGTGTGTGTGCTCACCTAATTGTGGTTAGAGGGGTCGATTCACAGCTTCTGGCCCCGCCTCTTCGCTGGTCGCTACTTGGTCCACTCTCTCCCTACTCCACGAGCTTTATCGTACCTCTTCTTAAAGCTATGTATGGATTCTGCCTCCACTACAACACTCTCCAGACTATTCTACTTTCTGACAACTCTATGACTGAAGAAATATTTCCTACCATCCCTGTGACTCATCTGAGTCTTCAGCTTCCAATTATGACCACTTGTTGCTGTGTCCCATCTCTGCAACATCCTATGTCTCTATCCACCTTGGTAATTCCTCTCAGTATTTAATATGCTATTATCATGTCTCCCCTCCGTCTCCTGTCCTCCAGTGTCGAAAGGTGTATTTCTCTCAGCGTATATATGCTGAAAGTATAATCCTTATTTTAGGGATTAAAATATTCATGTCTGTTCCCTAAAAAGAATAAGTGCAGCCTAAACGACCCCTAGTGTAGTCGACAGGCTTTAAACCCCATTAACCAACCAACAAGCACAGAAGCCTGGCAAAATGCATGACTGCGTTCCAATATATTTTATAATGGCCTACGCATGAGTCTAGGAATTCATGTGCATTATTTAAGCCCTAAGGCGAGAAATGAAAACGATTATTACGATACGTTTTTCTCGTAATTATGAAAGTAAGAGCAGTGTATTAAGTTACTCAATAATTGGATACATGATTCCGTATTAACAAAACATTAACAACAGGAATGTATTTGTTGGCTTGTATATTTACCAACGTCTTGTTTGAACCACTCCTGCATGGTTCAACACACTAGAGAATGAACATAAATACTCCTGAATGCAAAGGAAGAAGACAAAATAATTCCGAGATATAAATAACAAAAAAAGGCACAATACCGTGACTGGAACGATACACAAATAACCAGCACATAGAAGAGAGTAGCTTACGACGACGTTTCGGTCCGACTTGGACTATTTACAAAGTCACACTAACCAGAAGTGGAGATATCTTTCTTACCAAGGTTACATAAGAGAAATAAACATATATATATATATATATATATATATATATATATATATATATATATATATATATATATATATATATATATTTATATATATATATATATATATATATATATATATATATATATATATATATATTTATATATATATATATATATATATATATATATATATATATATATATATATTTATATATATATATATATATATATATATATATATATATATATATATATATATATATATATATATATATATATATATATATATATATATATATATATATATATATATATATATATATGCAAAACAACCACTCTGAAAGAATAGAGAAATTCCAAGCGATTTCGTGACTACTCACATTATCAAGGAACTATGAAAGTAAAGCATCCAAGGAAGCTATATAAGGGGTCGGGCCAGCACCTCACTATCAGATCCCACAACGGTTAAACACCTGACGCGCGCCGACCCAACTTGGATAGGTCCTTTGCACAACTCACCCCACAAACTATTCTACCCAAGAAAATTTCAAAATTATTTGTCCAGTGTATTATTAAATTCTTCCCAAATTCTATTAATTATAAATGGATCTAATTTATATAAACCAAAGGAAATATTCATATTATTGTCAAAACTGCTTTTTATGAAACAAGATTCAATTATATTCCTGTCGACCATGGACTTGCTTGATACTACTTTCTCAACTTTTTGAAAATCAATTGGATGGTTAAAATCTCTTACATGAATAAATAGAGCATTGGAATCTTGTCCAGTTCTAATGCTATATTTATGTTGTTTTAATCTTAGTTCGAGATTCTTACCAGTTTGACCGTAATAAACTTTATCGCAAATTTTACAAGGAATCTTATAGACACATCCATCAGCATTTTGGGGGGAATTCTTTATCAAAAGTTTTTTTACTGTATCAAGATTTTTGAATACAACTTTAATATTAAAAGTCTTAAGAAGAGAAGGCATATCAACCAAGTTTTCATGGTAAGGGAGAACCAACATATTTTTAGTTGAATAAGGCTGGCTGTCCCTTTTTGGAATGTAAAAAGTATTTCTAGCAACTTTAAAAGATTTATCAATTATATTTCTTGGGTATTTTAAATCATTACCTATTTCATAAATTTTGGTTATTTCCTCATCTATGAACTCAGGACTACAAATTCGTAAAGCTCTCAAAAACATTGATGAGAAAACAGACAGTTTGACTCTTGATGCGAGGAATAATAGTGGACATAGGAACAGTTATTTGTAGGTTTTCTGTAAAATTTAAATTTGAATTCATTATTACCCTTAATAATTAAAACATCTAGAAAAGGCAATGAGTTATTTTCTTCAAACTCAACAGTAAAGTTTATAGAATGGGCTAAGCTATTTAATTTTCCAAGGAAATGGTGTATATCTACATTTTTGGGCATAAGACACAAAATATCATCAACATATCTGAACCATTTAGCTCTATTAGGGAGGATTGTGTTAAGTAACCTTGTTTCAAAAAATTCCATGTATAGGTTACTAAGAACAGGTGAAAGAGGATTTCCCATTGCCATACCAAACTTCTGAGTGTAAAACTTATCATTAAATACAAATTTTGCATCAACAATGCAAAGTTTAATAAGTTTAATGATAGTAGGAACTGGCAACGGTAAATCATAGTTAACGAGTTCTTCAGATAAGAAACTTAATAAATCATCAACAGGAACTTTCGTAAACAAGGAAGTAACATCAAAACTAACCATGTTAAAATCATTTAAGTCAGTCATGGAGCTTAATTTATCAACCAAGTCTATGTTGTTTTTAACATTAAAGTTAGAAATTTTGCCAACAATAGGGCTCAAAATATCAACAAGCCATTTTGATAATTTATATATATATATATAATATATATATATATATATATATATATATATATATATATATATATATATATATATATATATATATATATATATATATACCCTATTAAAAGGATTATTATTATTATTATTATTATTATTATTATTATTATTATAAGTAGTAGCAGTAGCACTACAATTGCTAGTAGTAGAAGTAGTAGTATTTTTGTAAATCTTGTTTGTTATTCAGCACAATGACGATGCCACAACTTTGCTTCATAAAACAACTGAAGGAATAAAAAAGTGCTAAAAACTGTAAATAAGAGTAGAATTTGTAACAAGGAATTATTTTTTTTATTGAAAGATAAAACTGGCAAGCAATGGTGTAGCAATAAAGTTGTAGATAACTACAACAAACCGGAGAGTTAAATTACGGAACCAAGAAAAATTAAATGTTACAAAGAAATATGGCAAATAAATTTACTATTTTTAAAAGTATTTTATGCGAAGCCCTAAAGAGCATATGGGTCATTGACCCATATGTTTTTCAGGGCTTCGCTCACTGATGGCGAGATATGGAGTAACAATTTCCACTTGGAATACAAACTTCAATTTTGTAATTAACACTTTTAAAGGCACACTCACTCAAAATCGAAAAATTTCAGCGAAGAGCGAGTCAGAATGACAAAGGAAGTGTGATAACTGCAGCAGTCTTTAAAAAAAATCATTTGAAGGTTAAGTTAGGAAATATTTTTCAGGAAATGACAAATTCCTCTAGACGCTGATCCCAGTCATATACTGACTTGCCGTTGAAACTTTTGGTTATCTAACAGAGGCCTTCCTCTGGCTTGCCGATCCACCCCTTTTTAAAAATTAAGATTATATATTCTCACTGGTCACATTATTAGGTACACCCTTTCAGTATTGGGAAGGGCTTCTCTTTGTTCCCAGAGCTTCCTGAATTTTTTGGGGCATGCATTCAGCAAGGTGCTGGAAACAATTCTTAGAGAATCTAGTCCATATTATCACGTAATAGCTGCAGATTTGTCGGCTTCATATTCATGCTAGGAATCTCCCATTTCACCATATCCCAAAGGTTTGTGCCAAATTCTAGCCCTACCATCTGCAGGTGATGTTTTTTCCAATCTTTAACTGTCCAGTTTTGGTGAGCCCGTGCCCACTCTAGCCTCAGTTTCATGTTCTTACCTGACAGGAGTGGAACCCGGTGTTATCTATTGCTGCACCAATCCACTTCAAGGTTCGACGTGTTGTGCATTCCGAGATGCTAATCTGCATATCACTATCGCAGTGTGTGGTTATTTGAGTTACTGTCGCCTTCTTGTCAGCTTGAACCAGTCTGACCATTCTCCTCTGATCTCTCATTATCAAGGCGTTTTTGCAAACAGAACTACCACCCATTGTTTGTTTTGTGTTGTGCATGAAAATCCCAGGAGATCAACAGTTTCTGAGATACTCGAACCACCCCATCTGTCTGGTACTAAGAATCATTCAATGGTCAAAGTCACTTAGATCACATTTCTTCCCCATTCAGTTGTCTGATCGACAACTGAACCTCTTGACCATATCTACTGCTTTTAGGCACTGGGGTACTGCCACCTGATTGGCTGATTAGATATTTTCATTAATGGGCAGGTATACAGATATACTTAATGAAGTGGTTACTGTGTGTAAATGCAGTATTTAAACCGTATTAAATCTTAAAAGAGATCCAAAACGGAATACATTTGCAGTAAGTTAACAACATAATATAAGTAAAAGATTCACAAGCTATAATATCCAAAGATTTGACAAAAGTACCTGGGTGTTCTTCAACTGTTGTGGGTTGCATCCTGGGAACAGGGATGAAAGAACCTCATTGGAAGAAGGGCAGACTGAGTGGCTTTCTAGGGTTATCCTGAACACACTGAGTGTCCGTGGTTCGATCTCCGGCCGGATGGAAACACTGGACGTGTTTCCTTACACCTGCTGTCCCTGTTCACTTAACAAGAAATAGGTACATGTGTTAGTCGACAGGTGTGGGTCGCATCCTGGAGGACGAGACTGAAGGACCCTAAATGGAAATAAGACAGACAGTCCTCGCTGAAGCGCTGAATTTCTTGGGTTATCTTAGTGGCTAACCCTCCTGGTTAAAGATCCGAACAAAATCTTAGCTTATCTTATCTTAACTAAATAGACCCCCATTCAAAATGTAAATCATCCCTTACGTTTTCTATGAGGTGTGTTGACCACACGGGGAACTTCTTAATTCCTCGAAGCACACAAATGACTTATTAATACGAGAAATCGCAGATAAGAAAGTCTGAAGACTCCTGTAGTGCCTCGAGTGTGTCAGGCGGTAATCACAAACCAGGATGCAGTTTTTTTTAGCCAGTTCGACCTGCAGACTTAGGGACCAGGAGCTGAGACTAGACCCCTGGAACCACATATAATAATAATAATAATAATAATAATAATAATAATAATAATAATAATAATAATAATAATAATAATAATAATAATAATAATAATAATAATAATAAGAGATAAGCCTGAGCTTGCTACACTGCAAGGCTCCAGGCGGACATCAACCAAATCTTTCAGTGGGCTGCAGAAAACAATATGAAGTTCAACGATGAGAAATTTCAATTACTCAGATATGGTAAACATGAGGAAATTAAATCTTCATCAGAGTACAAAACAAATTCTGGCCACAAAATAGAGCGAAACACCAACGTCAAAGACCTGGGAGTGATTATGTCGGAGGATCTCACCTTCAAGGACCATAACATTGTATCAATCGCATCTGCTAGAAAAATGACAGGATGGATAATGAGAACCTTCAAAACTAGGGAGGCCAAGCCCATGATGACACTCTTCAGGTCACTTGTTCTATCTAGGCTGGAATATTGCTGCACTCTAACAGCACCTTTCAAGGCAGGTGAAATTGCCGACCTAGAAAATGTACAGAGAACTTTCACGGCGCGCATAACGGAGATAAAACACCTCAATTACTGGGAACGCTTGAGGTTTCTAAACCTGTATTCCCTGGAACGCAGGAGGGAGAGATACATGATTATATACACCTGGAAATTCCTAGAGGGACTAGTACCGAACTTGCACACGAAAATCACTCACTACGAAAGCAAAAGACTTGGCAGACGATGCACCATCCCCCCAATGAAAAGCAGGGGTGTCACTAGCACGTTAAGAGACCATACAATAAGTGTCAGGGGCCCGAGACTGTTCAACTGCCTCCCAGCACACATAAGGGGGATTACCAACAGACCCCTGGCAGTCTTCAAGCTGGCACTGGACAAGCACCTAAAGTCAGTTCCTGATCAGCCGGGCTGTGGCTCGTACGTTGGTTTGCGTGCAGCCAGCAGCAACAGCCTGGTTGATCAGGCGCTGATCCACCAGGAGGCCTGGTCACAGACCGGGCCGCGGGGGCGTTGACCCCCGAAACTCTCTCCAGGTAAACTCCAGGTAAACTCCATCTGCAGCTCATAAGACTGCCATCCCCACGAGCCCCTTTGGGGCGGGGCAGATGGCAGACCAGAGGCCTAGCTTCTCCCTACGAGCCCCGTGAGGGCGGGGAATGTGGCTAGGCCTGGAGACAGTTGGTCCCAAAGATGAGGAGGTACATGTACCTCCTCCCACGGGAGACTTAGGTCTCGAGACACTCCCCAGATAGGGAGCCAAGGCCGGGTCACCACTACTTGGAAAAGACCCGGGCCGGGAGAATACCGGCGAATAAAATAATAATAATAATAATAATAATAATAATAATAATAATAATAATAATAATAATAATAATAATAATAATAAATCTTTATTTCTACATGTACATGTATAACGTATACAGACCTAGTTGACATCAGTGACATACTATATAGAAACCCCTGATTATGCAGAACGTTTTGGGCAATAAGGTTAATTTTATCCCCAGGGTACTAACAACCAGGTACCTATTTATTCCTAGGTGAACGGAGACAACACGTGTCCTAAGGGAACACGTCCTAATGTTTCCACCCGTACCGTGGATCGAACTACGGACCTCAATGTGTGAGCTACCAACCCAGCTACGGGATGATACTAGAATTTTTATTAAACTGGCAATATTAGAAAACACAGCGAGACCCCAAGCTTATGTAAACCGTCTTCCAGTGGGCTGCAGATAACAATATTATGTTCAAAGAGGACAAATTTCAGTTACTAAGTCATGGAAGAAAGGAGGAAATAAAAAATAGATCGGAGTACAAGCCAAATGCAATTCACTCATTAGAAAGTAAGTCAAATGTGAGAGACCTGAGAGTTATAATGTCAGGTTTCACGTCCAAAGGAGCACAATAATATTGATGATATAGATAGCTAGACCCTTCAAGAGATACCAAGCCAATGATGATACTCTTCAGGTCACTCATTCCTTCCACCCTGAAATATTATTGTGTTCTAACGACCCTTTCAAGGCGGGCGAAATTGCTGAGCTGGAGAATGTGCAAAGAACCTTCACAGCTAACATAAACTTAATGAAGCTCCTAAATTACTGGGAAAGCTTGAAGTTCATTAGAAATGTACTCCTTAGAATGTAGGCGAGAAAGGTAATAATCTACACCTAGAAAAAAGTGGAGGGATTGGTTCCAAACCTGCAAAACCGAAATAACCACGTATGAACACAAGCGTCTTGACAGACAGTGCAGGATGCAATCAATTAAAAGCAGGGTAGCAATGAGTACACTGCGAACACAGTAAGTATTAAGAGTCGACGACTCTTTAATTAACACCCTTTCTTTATGCATACGGGTGATTACCAACCAACCCCCAGCTGTCTCCAAGAGATTCCTCAAAACAGTTCCTGATCAGTCGGGTTGTGGTGTATACTTTGGACTGCGGGTGGCGAGCACCAACAGCTTGATGGATAATATAAAAAATCTCGAGGTTCACCCGCACTTTGTTTCATCTAGATAAACTAATAAACTATGAGGTGATAATCTATGATACGATCCAATGATTGTATGCACAAACTTTATCAAGTAGATAATTAAATATACAATAACAGAAATATACGTAAAGATTGTAATATCTGAAGGTTATGCCAGTGTTTAATGGACCAAAAACGCACTGTAACTCTTTAATCCTAGTCTGTTATCCCGTTAACGGTAGCTTAAAAAAGCTCTCTCTTGCGCTACCACTCACATGGGAACCTGCAGGTGCACAATAGGCTAACAACTCATGCAGTACAAATTAATTAAAATAAGTCAAAGTTCAGGTGTCGGGCAGCTTAGTGGTAGCGCGTTTGGCTCTAAACTGAACGGGCTCTAGTTCAATCCCCAGGCGAGTCTAGACGTAGGAGCAAGTGTCCTGCTGCCTTTTTTAACCAGTTAGTAAATAGAGAGTTGGGAAGTTAATCAGATGTGTGTGTGTCTTTCTTTAGAAAAGAGAACCTAAGAGACTCTAAGCCACACTAATTGGGTTTTCCTTGGCTATTTTTATCCACTGAAATTAACAATCGAAGGACTTCTTTCTTCTGCAGGAAGATCACTCATCTAGATGTTGGTCAGTCGCAATATTTTCTGATCTGACCGAACGAGCGAGGCTGGTATGACAAAAGAGCATTCAATAGTGAACGAAATTTTATTTTCAATACATTTTCAGTGTCCTTAGACTCCCTATTTACTTGAAGGACAACATAAGCAAAATAAGAGAAAGCTCACCGTCTTTGTGTTCCATAGGTATAATGCTTTTATTTGTATAACATTGCCTACTGAAGTAGTGATATGTATTATTGAGAAGAGATTACCTATCTGCCAAGAATTTGTTTTCCTTATAACGGAAATAACCTAAGGGGGGTTATGATACAATTTTTATTGGACTAAAGTGGGATGATGTGGTTTGGAAATAGTATTGAAATCAAGTTTAAGTAATGTTGGACTCGTGGTCAAAAAAATCCATTTGATATTGCAGTGGCCTTGAAAAGGTGTTGATGGGATTTTAAAAATATTTCAAAGGTGTTAAAATATTCTTGCGCTACTTTTGAATTTGTTTTCAAATGGCACTGATGGTACAATGGTGTTAATCTGGCATTCATCTGATGCTGAACTGGTCATAATATTATACTAACGTGGTTTTGTAATGATGCATATAGGATGTCGAATTGACTTTGACCCCGATATTCCAATGGTGTTAATGGGAGGTCGATGTGTTTTTGATGTAACATTGAGCAAATGCTAAAATAGTTTAGTTAATGTTGAACTCTTAGTGAAATGTATATGTAGTGGTTATAGACGAACAACAATATTTTGTCATGATTCACCATCACTAAAGCGTGGATCAGGTCGTGTAGTCAGAGCTTTAGGGTCTTCCACTCTCCGCAGCGTCTCCCACATGGCCTCCATGGATGCCAGGAAGATGGTGCTACCTTCTAGGTATACTACAGTGCCTTCCTCTTCCGGCAGCGATTCCAGCAAGAGGAGTTTCGACCACTGGCATGGATTCCAATCGCCAGCGTCATCGACCTTCCGAGCGGGACTCCTGGGTACTACCACTCGCTGCAGCTGCAGTCTGGATCGATACCTGAGGTGTAGTGGAAGCATCAAGGATAGCGTCGTGGCTAGAACATTAAGATTACCTTTATCTTCAGTGTTTCGAAATTTTATTCTCGGACAATTAAATATTACTTGTCAACCAGAGCTTCTATACGATTAGAATTTTCATAAATAAAAGTATCAACTCTCCTGAACTATTATGCACCTGAGATTAGATGTTAAAACATTACATATATATATATATATATATATATATATATATATATATATATATATATATATATATATATATATATATATATATATATATATATATATATATATATATATATATATATATATATATATATATATATATATATATATATATATATATATATATATATATATATATATATATATATATATATATATATATATATATATATATATATATATATATATATATATATATATATATATATATATGTCGTGTTGAATAGGTAAAATTAGTCAGTTAGCAACAAGAACTCATTTAAAATCAAGTCCTTTCTAAAAATTTTCTCTAATACGTTTAAAGATATATATTTTCATTAATGTTAACGTAAAAATTAATAATTTTGTACCATATGAACCTTAGAAAACTTACCTAACGTTATTATAACAAGTACAATTTAATTTAGCCTAATCCAACTAAATATATTTTAGATAAGTTTACAGCAATTTAATAATAAAAAACTCAGTTAAATATATCTTTTTCATTATGTTCAAAATGATTTTTGCGAAGTTATTGCATACACAAAATTTTGCTTGCATTATTCGGCAAGAAGAGCGCTGCTATTTAAGTCAAAATCGCAAGTTTTACTTATTCGGCACGACATTATATATATATATATATATATATATATATATATATATATATATATATATATATATATATATATATATATATATATATATGTATATATATGTCGTGCCGAATAGGCAGAACTTGCGATCTTGGCTTAAATAGCAACGTTTATCTTGCCATATAGGACAAGCGAAAATTGGTGTATGCAATAATTTCGCCAAAATCATTCTGAACCTAACGAAAAAAATATATTTCACTGTGTTTGTTTAGTATTAAATTATAGTAAACAAATCTAAAATATATTTAGTTGGGTTAGGCTAAAATAAATTGTTCTTGTTATAATAAGGTTAGGTAAGTTTTCTAAGAATCTTTTGGTGCAAAATTATAAATTTTTACATCAAGATTAATGAAAAAAATATATCTTTAAACGTATAAGAGAAAATTTCAGAAAGAACTTAATTTTAAATGAGTTCTTGCTAATTGACCAGTTTTGCATATTCGGCACGACATATATATATATATATATATATATATATATATATATATATATATATATATATATATATATATATATATATATATATATATATATATATATATATATATACTATATATATAATGAAGAATACAGTATTTATTTAATGAAGAAAGCCAATGGTAGCAATGATTTTTCCTGAGCGTCACTGAGCTATATCACTTGACCTGTAATGAGATGCGGCACAATGATACTAGATCAAACGCTCTGTTAATACTCATTTTGCTATCACATGCTTTCACATTATTGTAGAATAATAAAAATCAATGACGCTTTAATTATACTTTAATTATTTTAAAAAGTTGCTTTAAAATTTATGTAGTAAGAATGATTTCGCACTTACTCTGGCGGCCAGTCATTGAGGTGGCGGAGGACCAGGTCGTAGCTGCCTTGACTTTCAGTGATGAAGATGACCTTGAAGGACGACCTGCTGAAGTAGACGAGAATTTTGATAATCGTCTCGATGTATTTAACCAGACTAGAGATGTTGCCATGGTAACTCTGGGGCTCCGGGGTATCCTTACATACATTACTCATCAGAGTCCTCCAAGTGACTGAATCTGGATTTGTATGTACAAAAAAGGATGTCTCGTCATTTTTTATTAATTCATTTCTTGACATAAAACCATAATTACCAGCTGGTTCGCCGTAAATTTCTGACTCTGTTTTTGGTCTAGTGCTAAGAAGACGTCTACCACTACCGTCATATTTCTTAAAATCGTAATTGCTAGATGATATCCCTTTAAAATCAGAGTTTTTTTCCGATCTAATACTTAGGAGATGTCTATTACTACCCTCAAAATTCTCAGCGCCCTGAGAAATGTTGTCCAAGTCAATGTTTTCTTCAACCATATGTAGTTTGTTGAAAAATTGGTGTCGCTTCCTTGGTTTAGTTGGCCGTAAACCTCCTGTGAGCTTTTCATGTTCTAGGAACAACTCTTTAAGAGAATAATTAAGTTCTGTGGTGTTCATCATCATCTCGAGGTTTTGAGAAGCAGAATGACGTTTAAGGGAGCTCCTATGGTCTTCGTTGACGTGTCTATTTCTCCTTAAGAACCTCTGTCTCCTAAAATTCTCGCTTTGCTGGGAAGAGATCTCCTTTTCTTCAGGTAGCCCCAAGGGGTGTACGTCATCTACGTCACTGTGTCTGCTGCTCTTGAGTGAGTACGCCACCAGACACGTCACCGACCACCACAGAGCCAGTGTCATCAGCACTCCAAGTGTCGGGTTCCTGTGCACTTGTCTCTGAATCCGCGTCAGCATCCTGCACCTGTTCTTTGCCTTTTTTTTTTCTTCGTCTTTCTAGCTCTTCTTCCTTTCCTATTCTTCTTTCTGTTTAAGGTGGCTCAATTGCAAGGTCATTAACACCAGAACAAATTTACAAGTCGACGTTGTCGATAAACATGAAAACCTTGCAAAACGCACTCTAAAAAAAGTGACTAGGAGAACTTGAATATATGCGCGTGATAATCTATGGGAGGAACTGACACAGGAGGCGGCGTTTAACGACCCGTCGAACACTGCCAACCACGAGGAAGTTACTAGCAGAAAACAATCCAGGAAAAACTTTGCTTAAACTCGCTTCGGTTGCCAAATGACTCAAGAATTTACGGGTACCCCTTCTCCCTCATGTATATATATGTATATGTATACACATATACACATATCTTCAGCTCAAGAACTTTCACATTTCGCAGTACATCATCAGGAGCTACGCAAGGTTGCAAGAGTAGCAACAGAAGAAATGAGGGTAAGTTTTTCTCAGAACAGGGTGGCATGGGCACCTAGTAGGCCTACTACACTGCTCCTACATTCACACATTCCTAGGTTTTAATGCTGTTTACGTCGATGGCATTGTTGTTGTTGTTGTTGAGACTACGTAAACAGAGATAACCATGGTTGGTTATGAACTAATACTGAAAAAATGTATGTTATTGAATAGGTTTTGCAAGGATAAGTACGGTAAATGCTCTCAGGCAAATAGGCGATACATAGCTATTAATGTCACTGTCTAACAGTAACAACAGCAAATGAAACTTAAATAACCCCATCAACAGCGGCAGCAGCCGCACCACCAGAGGCAGAAGCCGTACAAATAGCAGCATTAACATCAACAGTAGCAATAGCAGAACTAACGACATTAACAGAACAAGCTCTAAAAATGACATCACCAGTAACACAAAAATACACGAGAAGCAGCAGCAGCAGAAGCAGTCATAAAAGGAGCAGGAGCAACAGTACCAGAAGATCCAGGAGGAGCAACAACAGAAGTAGCTGAAACATTAGCAGCGGAAGCAATAGCAGCAGAAGCAGCTGCAGCAGGAGTAAAAACAACGGAAACAAAAGCAACAGCAGCATAAACAGCAGAAACAGTAGCTGCAGCATCGTAAGCAGCAGCAACAACAATAGAGGCACTACAACCACCGACAACATCATCAGATATAACAAAAAAAACACGAGAAGCAACAGGAGCAGCAACAACGCCAACAACACCAACAACGGCAGTAGTAGAAGCAACGACAACAGAAGCACCACCACCACCACCACCATTACCACTACCACTACCATAGGAGCATGTAAGTCACATCTGGTAGCTACTAGTTGCCAAAACAATTAATACTGATCTTGTGAGAGTAATGAGGGAGGGAGGAGCACGGTTATGGGGAAGATGACCTGTGATGAACGCTTGGGACGTGCCATACCGCCGCTGATGATACATCGTAGCTGGTGATGGGTTTGTGCATGACGGCCGTTGGGGAGTAATTTATGGCCAGATGGTAAGTTTGTACACACGCACGCACGCGCACGAGTACACACACACACACACACACACACACACACACACACACACACACATACACACACATACACACACACACACACACACACACACACACACACACACACACACACACACACACACACACACACATACATACATATACACACACGAAAAGAGAATGATGTTTTCTTGTTCGTAGATAATGTGAAACAAATGTCGGAAACTGGAACAAGGAGTGGACAATAAAAGCTTTCAAAACGGCCCCGGACAACCTGCAGGATTAGTCTGATAAGTGATTGTTAGAGTTTAACCCCAGCAAATTCGTGGTTATGAAAAATGGGGAAGGAGCAAGAAGCCTAGAAACGGGATATAGGCTCGGGGTACAAAGGCGGTTAACCTTACCAGAAGAAAAGGACGTGGGGGTGATAATAACATTGAGTATATCACATGAGGAGCGGATCATCCAAATAACCTCTGCAACAAATGGACGTCAGGCAATTCAAAGATTTGTTTACGACACAATATGTGACTTAGGTGAAGCCCATTTTGGAGTGTGCTGCACCGGTACGGAACCCTCACTTGATCAAATGAGAAACTGGTAAAATTGCAGAGGTTTACAAGGAGACTAACACGAGAGTTATGGGGTATGAGCAGTGAGGAGAGTCTGAAAAAGGTTAATCAGAAGTCAAATGGAAATCTATGTTACGAAGCAAAGAAAACATCTCGGGATATTGCAATACGTTAATAAACAAAAATTCTTTAAACATTATCAAGGGACCTACTGATGTCAGTCACCATCACCACCATATTCCACAATCACCACCACAGCAGCAACCACCTAACATCACCCTCCAGCATCGCCAACAACTCCCAAAACTAAATATATCAAACAAGTTCCTACCACGAGGTTCTTTAGAACCTGTCATTAGGGTAATGGCAAGACCAAAATGCACCTCCTTTTTTTTTTCTCTCTCCCACTTCACATATTCACAGACGTACATACACGCGCATACACACACACACACACACACACACACACACACACACACACACACACACACACACACACACACACACACGCACACACACACGCACAAACACACATACACACACACACACACACACACACAAACACACACACACACACACACACACACACACACACACACACGCACACACACACGCACAAACACACACACACACACACACAAACACACACACACACACACACACACACACACACACACACACACACACACACAAGCAACGACCGAGAGGTATGTCAGGAGCTCAACACGAGATTTAAAGAAGTATTTACAGTGGAAACCAGTAGGACTCCAAGAAATCAGAACAGGGGGGTACACCAGCAAGTGCTGGATGAGGTACATATAACCAAGGAGGAAGTGAAGAAGCTGCTATGCGAACTTGACACCTCAAAGGCGGTGGGACCAGACAACATCTCTCCGTGGGTCCTTAAAGAGGGAGCAGAGATATTGTGTGTGCCATTAACAAAGATCTTCAACACATCATTTGAAACTGGGCAACTCCCTGAGGTATGGAAGATGGCAAATGTAGTCCCAATTTTTAGAAAGGGAGACAGACATGAGGCACTAAACTACAGACCTGTATCACTAACGTGTATAGTATGCAAGGTCATGGAGAAGATCATCAGGAGGAGAGTGGTGGAGCACCTGGAAAGAAACAAGTGTATAATTGACAACCAGCATGGTTTCACGGAAGGAAAATCCTGTGTCACAAATCTACTAGAGTTTTATGACAAGGTGACAGAAGTAAGACAAGAGAGAGAGGGGTGGATCGACTGCATTTTTTTGGACTGCAAAAAGGCCTTCGACACAGTTCCTCACAAGAGGTTACTGAGAAAGATAGAAGATCAGGCACACATAACAGGAAAGGCACTGCAATGGATCAGAGAATACCTGACAGGGAGGCAACAACGAGTCATGGTACGTGACGAGGTGTCAGAGTGGGCGCTTGTGACAAGCGGGGTTCCACAGGGGTCAGTCCTAGGACCTGTGCTGTTCTTGGTATATGTGAACGACATAACGGAAGGGATAGACTCAGAAGTGTCCTTGTTTGCAGATGATGTGAAGTTAATGAGAAGAATCAAATCGAATGAGGATCAGGCAGGACTACAAAGAGACCTGGACAGGCTGCAAGCCTGGTCCAGCAACTGGCTCCTTGAGTTTAACCCTGCCAAATGCAAAGTCATGAAGATTGGGGAAGGGGAAAGAAGACCGCAGACACAATATAGTTTAGATGGCCAAAGACTGCAAACCTCACTCAAGGAAAAAGATCTGGGGGTGAGTATAACACCGAGCATATCTCCTGAGGCGCACATAAATCAGATAACTGCTGCAGCATACGGGCGCCTGGCAAACCTACGGATAGCGTTCCGATACCTCAGTAAGGAGTCGTTCAAGACCCTGTATACCATTTACGTCAGGCCCATACTGGAGTATGCAGCACCAGTTTGGAATCCACACCTAGTCAAGCACGTCAAGAAATTAGAGAAAGTGCAAAGGTTTGCAACAAGACTAGTCCCAGAGCTACGGGGATTGTCCTACGAAGAAAGGTTGAGGGAAATCGGCCTGACGACACTGGAGGCCAGGAGGGTCAGGGGAGACATGATAACGACATATAAAATACTGCGCGGAATAGACAAGGTGGACAAAGACAGGATGTTCCAGAGATGGGACACAGACACAAGAGGTCACAATTGGAAGTTGAAGACTCAGATGAATCGAAGGGATGTTAGGAAGTATTTCTTCAGTCATAGAGTAGTCAAGTCATGGAATAGTCTAGAAAGTGAAGTAGTGGAGGCGGGAACCATACATAGTTTTAAGGCGAGGTATGATAAAGCTCATGTAGCAGGGAGAGAGAGGACCTAGTAGCAATCAGTGAAGAGGCGGGGCCAGGAGCTATGACTCGACCCCTGCAACCACAAATAGGTGAGTAAATAGGTGAGTACACACACACACACACACACAAAAGACAGGATGTTCCAGAGATTGGACACAGTAACAAGGGGACACAGTTGGAAGTTGAAGACACAGATGAATCACAGGGATGTTAGGAAGTATTTCTTCAGCCACAGAGTCGTCAGTAAGTGGAATAGTTTGGGAAGAGATTTAGTGGAGGCAGGATCCATACATAGCTTTAAGCAGAGGTATGATGAAGCTCACGGTTCAGGGAGAGTGACCTAGTAGCGATCAGTGAAGAGGCGGGGCAAGGAGCTCGGACTCGACCCCCGCAACCTCAACTATTTGAGTACAACTAGGTGAGTACACACGCGCGCGATCAACGAAAACTTGGGGCCAGGAGCAGTGATTCGACCCCTTCAACCACAATTATGTGAGTACAAGTATGTGAGTAACCATTAACACACTGAACCTAACGTAACATATTTTAGTTAAGTTCTGCTATATATATATATATATATATATATATATATATATATATATATATATATATATATATATATATATATATATATATATATACATATATATAACTATATAATATATATATATATATATAAATATATATATATATATCTATATATATATATATATATATAAATATATAACTATATATATATATATATATATATATATATATATATAACTATATATATATATATATATATACATATATGCAAGGAATTAGCGAGAGCAGGCGAAATATACACAAACACTGTACTGTAGAATTACAGTAAATCAACCATTCAAATCATTATGAAGCTCTGTGTAGTCTGCAGTCAATCAAACAAACGGGCTTCCACATGGATAAATTGTCATTTTTGTGGAAATTGGTGTCACGCCCCTTGTGCAGATATCCAAGAACTAGCTACAAGCAGTATTAAAACAGGGAAGTGTTTTTGGGTATGCCCAAATGAGATAAATCTGCGGACTAAAATCACAAGGGTATTAAAAGAGGATATCATCAAAGCTGCTTTCATAGACAACCTGGAAGCTTTCTACAACAGATGGGAACATAAAAAGTCTGGGCTGAATGGTACTGCCCTTGATACTGGCCATGTAGTCAGAAACTGTAAGGCTGGAGGTGATGTCCTGGTAGTCAGTAAATGTGGGGCTGATAGTGCTGTCCTGGGAGACAGTAATGGTAAAGCTGGAGGTGCTGTCCTGGGAGACAGTAATGATGAAGCTGGAGGTGCTGTCCTGGGAGACAGTAATGATGAAGCTGGAGGTGCTGTCCTGGGAAACAGTAATAGTTAAGCTGGAGGTGCTGCCCTGGGAGACAGTAATGGTGAAGCTGGAGGTGCTGTCCTGGGAGACAGAAATGGTGAAGCTGGAGGTGCTGTCCTGGGAGACAGTAATGGTGAAGCTGGAGGTGCTGTCCTGGGAGACAGTAATGGTGAAGCTGGAGATTTTGTCCAGGTAGTCGGGAATTATACGCAAGAAGGAATACATATAAATGACCTCATAGGGGAAAGAAGGCGTAGTGGGGAAACAAGTGTAGTCAAAGATAAGATAAAACCAATATTGCAAACTAGAAATACCACAGGAAATAGCAAACAAGAGGACTCCACTAGCAATATTGAGGATATATTACCAAAAACAACTGGTGGGAGCTCCATTGTTGGTGCTAGGGAGGATAGGAATAAGACAGGTAAACATGCACCAACAGGGAATACAGTCACAGAAACCCAAGGCAAACGGAAACCAAGCCTGTGCCCATACTATGCACTTGGTATCTGCAGACATGGGAAATCTGGAAAAACAGACGGGACGTGCAACTATGATCACCCTAGAAAATGCCGTGCCCAAATGACAACAGGAAAATGCAAACTCCCTTCCTGTAAGCTTTTTCACCCTGAAATGTGTACCTCTTCAGTACAGGAAAGACTGTGCTATAACTTAAATTGCCAGGCACACCATCTAAAGGGGACAAAAAGATACAAAACATCCAGGCCATGGAAAAACCTGGGTAGCCACAGCCACTCAAGAGGGAGAGGTTTTTTAGTGCCAGGAAGGAAAAAAAAACTGGCAGGAAATGGCAGAAATCGTACACCAAATCCAGTCATTCCTGGAGTGGGACCACAGTCGATGGCCTCCACTCCAAACCAACAGATACAGATACTAATACCGGAAAAAAAATCCCCCCCCAGTACCAACAATACCACCAGTCCGATGACATTCTTCTTTGCAAATACACAGGGTCTAAAGCCAGCAACAAACAACAAAATACCTTTCATCCGTGGACTGCTTGCAGAGGCAAAGGCAATGTTCGCGGCTTTCACTGAGACCCACATAAAGGATCACTTGGACAACGAAATATGGATCCCAGGTTACAACCTATTCAGATGTGACAGAGTGAACAGGCAAAAGGAAAGGGGGGGGGGGGGGTTGGCCTGTACATTGCAGAGTCACTTGTTTGCACAGAACTGCTTAATGCCTCAAATGATGTAGTGGAAGTTTTAGCAGTAAAGATCGAGAACCAAAACCTAGTCATTGTGGTAGTCTACAAGCCTCCGGATGCAACATCCCAGCAATTCCAGGAACAGCTGTTAAAAATTGACCACTGTCTGGAAAATCTTCCAGCTCCTGCACCCAACATCTTGCTCCTGGGAGATTTCAACTTAAGGCACCTAAAATGGAGGAATATAGCAAATAATATTGTTGCAGTAATAACACCAGGAGGCAGCTCTGATGAAAACTCACACTCACACGAGCTTTTAAATCTCTGCACAAAATTCAATTTAAACCAGCAAATAATAGAGCCTACTAGACTGGAGAATACACTAGACCTCATCTTCACTAACAATGATGATCTGATAAGAAATGTCACCATTTCAAAAACAATATACTCAGATCACAACATAATTGAGGTTCAGACATGTATGCGCGGAGCCCCAGACCGACATAATGAAATTAGTCACGAGAGAGCATTCACCAAATTCAACTTCAATAACAAAAACATAAAGTGGGACCAAGTAAACCAAGTCCTAACCGATATAAGCTGGGAAGATATACTAAGCAACACAGACCCCAACTTATGCCTAGAACAGATTAACTTGGTGGCACTCGATGTATGCACAAGGCTTATTCCTCTAAGAAAAAGGAGGAGTAGATGTAAAATAGAAAGAGACAGGCGCTCCCTTTACAGGCGACGGAAAAGAATAACAGAGCGGCTAAAAGAGGTCAATATATCTGAAATGCGTAGGGAGACACTGGTCAGAGAAATAGCAAGCATCGAACTTAAGCTAAAGGAATCTTATAGGAGTCAGGAATCGCGGGAAGAACTAAAAGCCATAAATGAAATCGAAAAAACCCAAAGTATTTCTTCTCCTATACCAAATCAAAGTCGAGAACAACGTCCAGTATTGGGCCCCTACTTAAACAAGATGGGTCCTACACAGATGACAGCAAGGAAATGAGTGAGCTACTCAAGTCCCGGGGGTCGTCCCACAGTTACTAAAAACAACAGACATAGCCCCACTCCACAAAGGGGGCAGTAAAGCAACAGCAAAGAACTACAGACCGATAGCACTAACATCCCATATCATAAAAATCTTCGAAAGGGTCCTAAGAAGCAAGATCACCACCCATCTAGAAACCCATCAGTTACACAACCCAGGGCAACATGGGTTTAGAACAGGCCGCTCCTGTCTGTCTCAACTATTGGATCACTACGACAAGGTCCTAGATGCACTAGAAGACAAAAAGAATGCAGATGTAATATATACAGACTTTGCAAAAGCCTTCGACAAGTGTGACCATGGCGTAATAGCGCACAAAATGCGTGCTAAAGGAATAACAGGAAAAGTCGGTCGATGGATCTATAATTTACTCACTTACAGAACACAGAGAGTAGTAGTCAACAGAGTAAAGTCCGAGGCAGCTACGGTGAAAAGCTCTGTTCCACAAGGCACAGTACTCGCTCCCATCTTGTTCCTCATCCTCATATCTGACATAGACAAGGATGTCAGCCACAGCACCGTGTCTTCCTTTGCAGATGACACCCGAATCTGCATGAGTGTCTTCCATTGCAGACACTGCAAGGCTCCAGGCGGACATCAACCAAATCTTTCAGTGGGCTGCAGAAAACAATATGAAGTTCAACGATGAGAAATTTCAATTACTCAGATATGGTAAACACGAGGAAATTAAATCTTCATCAGAGTACAAAACAAATTCTGGCCACAAAATAGAGCGAAACACCAACGTCAAAGACCTGGGAGTGATCATGTCGGAGGATCTCACCTTCAAGGACCATAACATTGTATCAATCGCATCTGCTAGAAAAATGACAGGATGGATAATGAGAACCTTCAAAACTAGGGAGGCCAAGCCCATGATGACACTCTTCAGGTCACTTGTTCTATCTAGGGTGGAATATTGCTGCACACTAACAGCACCTTTCAAGGCAGGTGAAATTGCTGACCTAGAAAATGTACAGAGAACCTTCACGGCGCGCATAACAGAGATAAAACACCTCAATTACTGGGAGCGCTTGAGGTTCCTAAACCTGTATTCCCTGGAACGCAGGAGGGAGAGATACATGATTATATACACCTGGAAAATCCTAGAGAGACTAGTACCGAACTTGCACACGAAAATCACTCACTACGAAAGCGAAAGACTTGGCAGACGATGCAACGTCCCCCCAATGAAAAGCAGGGGTGTCACTAGCACGTTAAGAGACAATACAATAAGTGTCAGGGGCCCGAGACTGTTCAACTGCCTCCCAGCATACATAAGGGGGATTACCAACAGACCCCTGGCAGTCTTCAAGCTGGCACTGGACAAGCACCTAAAGTCGGTTCCTGACCAGCCGGGCTGTGGCTCGTACGTTGGTTTGCGTGCAGCCAGCAGTAACAGCCTGGTTGATCAGGCTCTGATCCACCAGGAGGCCTGGTCACAGACCGGGCCGCGGGGGCGTTGATCCCCGGAACTCTCTCCAGGCAAACTCCAGGTCTGGCTGAAGGAGACTCGAACCTACGAACCTTAGGACAAGGTACGCAGTGCTTTACCAATCTACCCACACTGGACAATATCTTGGCATGTAGCTTGCGCTACACGTTTGATCCAAGGATCAAACGTGTAGCGCGAGCTACATGCCAAGATATTGTCCAGTGTGGGTAGATTGGTAAAGCACTGCGTACCTTGTCCTAAGGTTCGTAGGTTCGAGTCTCCTTCAGCCAGAGATCAGTGTATATATATATATATATATATATATATATATATATATATATATATATATCATGCCGAATAGGCAGAACTTGCGATCTTGGCTTAAATAGCAACGTTCATCTTGCCATATAGGACAAGTGAAAATTTGTGTATGCAATAGTTTCGCCAAAATCATTCTGAACCTAACGAAAAAAATATATTTCACTGTATTTGTATAGTATTAAATTACTGTAAACAAATCTAAAATATATTTAGTTGGGTTAGGCTAAAATAAATTGCGCTTGTTGTAATAAGGTTAGGTAAGTTTTCTAAGTTCCTTTTAGTGCAACATTATAAATTTTTACATTAACATTAATGAAAAAAATATATCTTTAAACGTATAAGAGATAATTTTAGAAAGGACTTAATTTTTAATGAGTTCTTGCTAATTGACCAGTTTTACATATTCGGCACGGCACACACACACACACACACACACACACACACACACATATATATATATATATATATATATATATATATATATATATATATATATATATATATATATATATATATATATATATATATATATATCGTGCCGAATAGGCAGAACTTGCGATCTTGGCTTAAATAGCAACGCTCATCTTGCCATATAGGACAAGTGAAAATTTGTGTATGCAATAATTTCGCCAAAATCATTCTGAACCTAACGAAAAAAATATATTTGAATGTGTTTGTTTAGTACTAAATTATTGTAAACAAATCAAAAATATATTTAGTTGGGTTAGGGTAAAATCAATTGTTCTTGTTATAATAAGGTTAGGTAAGTTTTCTAAGATTCTTTTGGAGCAAAATTAAAAATTTTACATCAACATTAATGAAAAAAATATATCTTTAAACGTACAAGCGAAAATTTCAGAAAGGACTTAATTTTAAATGAGTTCTTGCTAATTGACCAGTTTTACATATTCGGCACGACATATATATATATATATATATACATACATATATATATATATATATATATATATATATATATATATATATATACATATATATATATATATATATATATATATATACATACATACATATATATATATATATATACATATATATATATATATATATATATATATATATATATATATATATATATATATATATATATATATATATATATATATATATATATATATATATATATGCAAAACAACCACTCTGAAAGAATAGAGAAATTCCAAGCGCTTTCGTGACTACTCACATTATCAAGGAACTATGAAAGTAAAGCATCCAAGGAAGCTATATAAGGGGTCTGGTCGGCAGCTCACTATCAATATATGTATATATATATATATATATATATATATATATATATATATATATATATATATATATATATATATATATATATATATATATATATATATATATATATATATATATATATGTAGAAAAACGACTAAGTGTATCCAACTCTTGCCACAGGATTCGAGGAAGGAGGTGCAGCACCTACCTACTCATCATAACTCACAAAAGCCATCACCGAGTCTTCGTTAATACACTTTCAACACACCCAGACGGCAGCTCCTCTCTTGTTGATTCCCCCTTTTAGCAGCTCCATTAATTCAAGGAAAAGAGACTAGAGACGAGGGGAGAGGGATGGAGGGGGTCCCTGTGCAGTGTGTGTTCTTGCTACCTCTCAAGGTTCAAGCCACCTGCCTCACAGCTGGTTCTGGTAAATAATATCACGCCCGCCTACACAAAACTTTCCACCACCTGTTCGTGATACCTATCACTGTCTACCTCTTTTATCCCCCGTCCTCCTGCCTTCATTATCTGCCTTCTCGCGTCATAGTTTTTACTCTCCCACTTAAACATTCTCTTCCCTTGGATTTATCCTAAATCCAAGCTACTACTTATATTCTGGTCTTTTATTTCTTCTTTATCTTCTAAATCTTCCCACATTCTCTTCCCTCTAACCCTTCTTCACTTTCCTATACTTCAGTTTTTCTACATCCTTCCACCATCTCTTTAATAAGTCCTTTAATTACCTAAAATATTTATCTAACTCACGTCTAACTCTTTGTTCCCTTGTTCTCATTATTATTCTGTCCTTTCTCATTCTCATCGTCTTCTCTGTGGCTCTTGGTTGTCAGCAGCACAACAACGTCTTCACGACAAGAGAATGAGTGAGGCTGTATATCACAGCATCACAAAACATTGTCTTTCTAACCTGTCCTTCTTACGTAGTGAGGTGACAGGTATCTAAAGAAGAGGAAATCTCTATCATTCTGGCCCATTCCTTCTCTCTCTAGGTTGGTAGACAGCAACCGCCCAGGGAGGTACTACCGTCCTGCCAAGTGAGTGTAAAACGAAAGCCTGTAATTGTTTTACATGATGGTAGGATTGCTGGTGTCCTTTTTTCTGTCTCATAAACATGTAAGATTTCAGGTACGTCTTGCTACTTCTACTTACACTTAGGTCACACTACACATGCATGTACAAGCATATATATGTATATATACACATCCCTCTGGGTTTTCTTCTATTTTCTTTCTAGTTCTTGTTCTTGTTTATTTCCTCTTATCTCCATGGGGAAGTGGAACAGAATTCTTCCTCCGTAAGCCATGCGTGTTGTAAGAGGCGACTAAAATGCAGGGAGCAAGGGGCTAGTAACCCCTTCTCCCGTATAAATTATTAAATTTAAAAGAGAAACTTTCGTTTTTCTTTTTGGGCCACCCTGCCTTGGTGGGATACGGTCGGTTTGTTGAAATATATATATATATATATATATATATATATATATATATATATATATATATATATATATATATATATATGGATAGTCTTCCTCTCTGACATATATTGTTCCTCCGTTAATTTCTCGTATCACCGCATCCTTCATTTTCTTCTTTGCATCAAAGGATTAGTTTTGATTTACTACTGCAAAAAAAACAAACACGCAATCCATATGTGAGAAATCAAGAAAATCCTTGGAACAGTGTAATCAGTCCATCACCCTTAAAGTTTTGAGGTGGTCAGTCCCTCAGTCTGGAGAAGAGCATTGTTCCAAAGGTTGAAACAATATATATATATATATATATATATATATATATATATAATATATATATATATATATATATATATATATATATATATATATATATATATATATATATATATATATATATATATATCGGTGAGAGACGGCCGACTTGTTAAACAAAATTATATATATATATATATATATATATATATATATATATATATATATATATATATATATATATATATATATATATATATATATATATATAATCACAATATAGGCGTTATCACAAAATGCAAAACAACGACTGTGAAAAATAGTGAAGTTCCAAGGATTTTCTTATTTCTCACATATGGATTGCGTGTTTGTTTTGAGAATAATTTTTGCAGTAGTAAATCAAGACTAATCCTTTGATGCAAAGAAGAAAATGAAGGATGCAGTGATACGAGAAATTAACGGAGGAACAATGTATGCCAGAGAGGAAGACTATCCATGAAGGAGAAAGTATATACTGTATATCATCTAGCAAGTATATGTTTAAGGGAGTAAATTTATATTTCAGGGAGAAAGAATATGTATCTGGGAGGAAGAATATTTATCAGTATATTCATTCTTCCGGATTTTATAAACATTGAATTTATGTGCAACACCTGGGTATCTTTACTGTGGAAACGTTTCGCCACACAATGGCTTGATCAGTCCAATAAACAGAAGAATGGTGAAGGTCAGGAGTTTGAGATAATCAGTCCCTCAGTCCTTCACCAGTATGTGGCGAAACGTTTCCACAATAATGATACCTAAATGTTGCACATATGTCTGATTTATTAACTTGTCGATTCTCTGAACCATGTATCTACATAAGCATTGAAGGATGGAGTCGAAGCACCAGTGGCGTGTCAACTGTTTGGCTTCATATATACTGTCATTCTGGTGGAAGGTTCACTCACAAGAAATGAGAAATACTGTCATATTCACTTACAGAAGGAGTGTTGCTGCCCACTACTGTTATTATAGAGGTTCAGTTATTTTCAAGGAGAGTTCGCTTTGCCCAGCACTACCAGGAAAGTATGTTCACCTACATTATGTGTGGCACAGCGCAGTGAAGGTGTTATTATGTGTTAAAATCTCAGTCATCTCGCGTTGGGAAGACAATGTGTCTTTAGTCTGTATCGAATCTAAGAGCAGCTGCTTTGTCAAAAGTTCCGTAAGTTGATTGCCAATAAAGTTCATGTCAAACATGACGTGTGTTTGTGAAACAAAGGTCATACACAGGTTTGGAAAACAAGTCTCTTTCCTTCACAGGATGGAAGCGGTGTGAACAACAGACTAGTGATTCTAATAAGACGAAAAAAATCCGCAAACAAAAATCATACTTGATAAGAACAACACAAAACTCTCAACACCAGTACTGAAGAAGCTAACAGTGGTGCTAGTTTATTAGACACAGGTTAAAAATCGGACACAGGTTTTATATAATAAGGTGAGAGTTCAGGGGGAGCGACAAGATGGTGAGTCTAAGGACAGTTGAAGGTTGGGCAGCTCCTTTTGGCGGGTGAAGGCGGCAGCAGCGATTTCTGGCTTACTATGGCTGGACTCAGTAATGTGAATGAGGACGATTTTGTAACGCAAACATATTTATTTAGGTTAGGGCCTGGTGTTACTAACCACAATGTCTAAGGTGAGGCCTGATATTACCAACCAGAATGACTAAGGTAAGACTTGGTATTACAGACCACAGCGACTGAAGCGAAGGCTGGTGTTGCAGACCACAGCGACTGAGGTGAAGGTTGGTGTTACAGACCACAGCGACTGAGGTGAAGGCTGGTGTTACAGACCACAGCGACTGAGGTGAAGGCTGGTGTTACAGACCACAGCGACTGAGGTGAAGGCTGGTGTTACAGACCACAGCGACTGAGGTGAAGGCTGGTGTTACAGACCACAGCGACTGAGGTGAAGGCTGGTGTTACAGACCACAGCGACTGAGGTGAAGGCTGGTGTTACAGACCACAGCGACTGAGGTGAAGGCTGGTGTTACAGACCACAGCGACTGAGGTGAAGGCTGGTGTTACAGACCACAGCGACTGAGGTGAAGGCTGGTGTTACAGACCACAGCGACTGAGGTGAAGGCTGGTGTTACAGACCACAGCGACTGAGGTGAAGGCTGGTGTTACAGACCACAGCGACTGAGGTGAAGGCTGGTGTTACAGACCACAGCGACTGAGGTGAAGGCTGGTGTTACAGACCACAGCGACTGAGGGAAGGCTGGTGTTACAGACCACAGCGAGGTGAAGGCTGGTGTTACAGACCACAGCGACTGAGGTGAAGGCTGGTGTTACAGACCACAGCGACTGAGGTGAAGGCTGGTGTTACAGACCACAGCGACTGAGGTGAAGGCTGGTGTTACAGACCACAGCGACTGAGGTGAAGGCTGGTGTTACAGACCACAGCGACTGAGGTGAAGGCTGGTGTTACAGACCACAGCGACTGAGGTGAAGGCTGGTGTTACAGACCACAGCGACTGAGGTGAAGGCTGGTGTTACAGACCACAGCGACTGAGGTGAAGGCTGGTGTTACAGACCACAGCGACTGAGGTGAAGGCTGGTGTTATAGACCACAGCGACTGAGGTGAAGGCTGGTGTTACAGACCACAGCGACTGAGGTGAAGGCTGGTGTTACAGACCACAGCGACTGAGGTGAAGGCTGGTGTTACAGACCACAGCGACTGAGGTGAAGGCTGGTGTTACAGACCACAGCGACTGAGGTGAAGGCTGGTGTTACAGACCACAGCGACTGAGGTGAAGGCTGGTGTTACAGACCACAGCGACTGAGGTGAAGGCTGGTGTTACAGACCACAGCGACTGAGGTGAAGGCTGGTGTTACAGACCACAGCGACTGAGGTGAAGGCTGGTGTTACAGACCACAGCGACTGAGGTGAAGGCTGGTGTTACAGACCACAGCGACTGAGGTGAAGGTTGGTGTTACAGACCACAGCGACTGAGGTGAAGGCTGGTGTTACAGACCACAGCGACTGAGGTGAAGGCTGGTGTTACAGACCACAGCGACTGAGGTGAAGGCTGGTGTTACAGACCACAGCGACTGAGGTGAAGGCTGGTGTTACAGACCACAGCGACTGAGGTGAAGGCTGGTGTTACAGACCACAGCGACTGAGGTGAAGGCTGGTGTTACAGACCACAGCGACTGAGGTGAAGGCTGGTGTTACAGACCACAGCGACTGAGGTGAAGGCTGGTGTTACAGACCACAGCGACTGAGGTGAAGGCTGGTGTTACAGACCACAGCGACTGAGGTGAAGGCTGGTGTTACAGACCACAGCGACTGAGGTGAAGGCTGGTGTTATAGACCACAGCGACTGAGGTGAAGGCTGGTGTTACAGACCACAGCGACTGAGGTGAAGGCTGGTGTTACAGACCACAGCGACTGAGGTGAAGGCTGGTGTTACAGACCACAGCGACTGAGGTGAAGGCTGGTGTTACAGACCACAGCGACTGAGGTGAAGGTTGGTGTTACAGACCACAGCGACTGAGGTGAAGGCTGGTGTTACAGACCACAGCGACTGAGGTGAAGGCTGGTGTTACAGACCACAGCGACTGAGGTGAAGGCTGGTGTTACAGACCACAGCGACTGAGGTGAAGGCTGGTGTTACAGACCACAGCGACTGAGGTGAAGGCTGGTGTTACAGACCACAGCGACTGAGGTGAAGGCTGGTGTTATAGACCACAGCGACTGAGGTGAAGGCTGGTGTTACAGACCACAGCGACTGAGGTGAAGGCTGGTGTTATAGACCACAGCGACTGAGGTGAAGGCTGGTGTTACAGACCACAGCGACTGAGGTGAAGGCTGGTGTTACAGACCACAGCGACTGAGGTGAAGGCTGGTGTTACAGACCACAGCGACTGAGGTGAAGGCTGGTGTTACAGACCACAGCGACTGAGGTGAAGGCTGGTGTTACAGACCACAGCGACTGAGGTGAAGGCTGGTGTTATAGACCACAGCGACTGAGGTGAAGGCTGGTGTTACAGACCACAGCGACTGAGGTGAAGGCTGGTGTTACAGACCACAGCGACTGAGGTGAAGGCTGGTGTTACAGACCACAGCGACTGAGGTGAAGGCTGGTGTTACAGACCACAGCGACTGAGGTGAAGGCTGGTGTTACAGACCACAGCGACTGAGGTGAAGGCTGGTGTTATAGACCACAGCGACTGAGGTGAAGGCTGGTGTTACAGACCACAGCGACTGAGGTGAAGGCTGGTGTTACAGACCACAGCGACTGGTGTTATAGACCACAGCGAGGTGAAGGCTGGTGTTACAGACCACAGCGACTGAGGTGAAGGCTGGTGTTACAGACCACAGCGACTGAGGTGAAGGCTGGTGTTACAGACCACAGCGACTGAGGTGAAGGCTGGTGTTACAGACCACAGCGACTGAGGTGAAGGCTGGTGTTACAGACCACAGCGACTGAAGTAAAGGCTTGCTGGCTTGCTATCCTTATACACAACACTATGTACTTCGACTAGTGTCTGTCGGTTAGTGAATATACACAGCATTATGATCATGGTTTCTTTGGTGATTGGTATTGTCGAAATATTTACCTCTAGATATGTCCGGGGATCATCGCCCACGCTGCCCGGTCTCAAATCAAGTCTCTTGCTTGACGTCCTGAAGTTTTTGTTATGATTGTGTC
>NC_091313.1:24390573-24398073 GCF_038502225.1 Cherax quadricarinatus
CAGCCCGACCTCCCACACCTCATTAACTCTTTGTGATCATAAAAGTTTTTGACAGCATTATGCGCAGTACGTCTATGCATTGATTAAATTTATGGGTATTACAGAATATATTTAGAGACTGTTCTGATGTTATGTCTTTATTTATTATAGTTATTATATTTTGTTTGTTTGCGTTTTTTTATTATCTGATCTTGGCGGGTACTTGTTTGACAGGAAAGAGTGAGGTCAGCTGTTTGTAACCAGAGGTGGTGGTGTAGTTTAGTGCCAGTCCTGGTAGTGCCAGTGATCTGCAAACGTACACGGCACTCTCTCTCTCTCTCTCTCTCTCTCTCTCTCTCTCTCTCTCTCTCTCTCTCTCTCTCTCTCTCTCTCTCTCTCTCTCTCTCTCTCTCTCTTCATCTTGCCAAAACCTCCATTACTAAATTCCGTCATGGGTAATATTGTTGACGCAGCCTTTTCGTCTTTCCTGCTTTCTCTAGCGATCTAGTCACCGTCTCTTCTCTTAACTTACGACAAACATCTTTTTTTTAACACCTTTTTTAAATTTATGCACGTATTTTTTCCCTTACCATATTGTTTGTTGTACATTTTATCTTTATTACTCCAATCCAATTTGCTTTTTATTATTCGTTTCCTTTTTTTCCCCCACCGATTCTGCTTTTCATTCTTCATAAAAGAATTCACAGGAGATGTGCCGACTTAGGTCGGCACATTTCCTGTGTCATAACCTACCACCACCAGAGACCTTTAACCGACAACCACCATCCACCACCACCAGAGATCTTCAACCAACAACTACCACCATCCACCACCACCAGAGATCTTCAACCGGCAACTATCACCATCCACCGCCAACCACTCTCAACTCTCCCTTTCTCCAACAATAGCCGCCAGCAGTTTTCACCAACCACTTCCAGCTAACAACCACCAACCACTACCAACAGGGCTCTCTAACCACCAACAGCTATCAGCATCCTTCAGTCGATAACAATAGCTAATGGAACCTTGAACCACCGGCATTCACAAATCGCAATCAAGTGAAGTGTTGTCCTTATCAAAACTGCTCTCTCTCTCTCTCTCTCTCTCTCTCTCTCTCTCTCTCTCTCTCTCTCTCTCTCTCTCTTTCTCTCTCTCTTTCTCCTTGCCTTCTAGGTATCACCTTAACCATGCTTATTCCCTGAGAGATATTTTCTGATCTATCTGTTATTTATTTCATTTTCGAATTGATGATCATATTTTGTAGGCTTCATAAGTCTTGCTGAATGTTTTTCGGTGTAGCTTCGAGGTAGAACATCAGTTTTAAATTATTTTCACCAACAAAACTTGTTCTGATAATTGATGCGAAACTGGCTTAACCTGTTTTAGTATTTCTTTGATAGTAAGATTAGATAGCGATTATGTTCAATGATCTGTGTGAGGGAGCATCGAGTCTCCGCCACTCCTTGTACTAAATGACGCAAACGAGTTCACCGCACCTTACGTCTAATAATTTTAACAACACTGAACATCTTGCATGCAACAAAATTCTACTGTTTACTGCTGCCAGAATGGGACATAAAACTTTGGTTTGGATCCCAAGTAAAAGCACTCGACCAGGGCCGGATTTACCTGTAAGATGGGAGAGTAAACGAGGAAGTGACTTCACCTGTTGCTTGCAGCCTTGCAGCTCATGACTCTCAGGCTTTACCCACCATTCGTGTCTTGTGCTAATGAGTTTTCTTTACTGCCTTAATAAACCTATCACGAAGCTTACAGCAGATAGAGATTTTAATGGCCAATTTTACTTGGTCAATATTGTTTATTCAAGGTAAATACTACGTCTTGAACTACAAGCAAAAACATTTGGATACATATAATCATCTTATACTTCATAATATATATATATATATATATATATATGTGTGTGTGTGTGTGTGTGTGTGTGTGTGTGTGTGTGTGTGTGTGTGTGTGTGTGTGTGTGTGTGTGTGTGTGTGCGTGCGTGTGTGTGTGCGTGCCGTAAATCCGAGGGAAAGATTGCAAGACATGAGGAGGTTAATAACATTGTCAGGAGGAACCTCACAACAGCCAGATGCCCAGCAGTAAGGGAGCCACCCCAACTATGCAGATCTGATGGCAGCCAAAAGCGTCCAGATGGTATCACCCTTCAAGCCTGGACAGACGGCAAGCAAGTGGTGTGGGACTACACATGCCCATCTACCTTGGCTGATACCAATCTGCAATACACCAGGGAGGAAGGAGGGGCAGCTGCCAGCTTCAGGGAGTCCCAAAAGTCTAGAAAATACGGAGAACTTACCCACCATTATATGTTTGTTCCCATAGGCTCGGAGACCCTTGGCTCATGGGGAAAGAGTGCATCTAAGTTCCTTAAGGAGTTAGGCAAAAGACTCATTAGGGTGACTAGCGATCCCAGGGTAGCTAGTTTTCTGCTCCAGCGACTAAGCGCTGCTGTTCAGAGGGGTAACATGCCTGCTGTATTTTGGACACAAGGCCCAGCTCTGAGAAGCTGGATCGCATTATAATCGGTGACAGAGAAGTAGCAATATGTACTAGGCATGTATCTCTCACACCTCATGTAATGTATATGCCATCTTTATGTCGACAATGTATCTCTTAAATTTTTTGTACCATATTATGTAATAAAATATACATTTTGGTAAAAAAGAATGAAAAGATGGGGTGGTAGGGGAAGTGGAACATTTAAACGGCTTCAGGAAGAAATCCAAATATTCTTCCTTGAAGCCTTTTTATCCACTTCTCCGAGGCAATGTGTCCCCTACACACACACACACACACACACACACACACACACACACACATACACACACACACACATACATATATATATATATATATATATATATATATATATATATATATATATATATATATATATGCAAACAATCACAAACGGTTGATCTTAACTATGCAGGACAAGCCACGGGGGTGGAAATCTTTAACTCAATTACTTTCTCACTTCTCAGTGCGTCATCAGGAGCTGTGCAATGTTGGAAGGGAGCAACAAAAGCTTTATATAACCATCACAACTGACATGGGTTGAAGTTTTGGTCCGTAGACACTGGTCGGGCATCACCAGTCCATCAACCCACCTGGCATAATGAACAATCCTGTGATTTTGTATAGCATTGTTGTTTAAGATTGTGTACAATGGACTCTACTAAATAGTTATTGAGCTTGTATAACCCATAAATTGAGTTGTATACTGTATTCCTTTCATGTCTCAAAGGGGAAAATTCAAATCATATTTCTTTCCATGACAGAACTGTTTTGTACTATAATCTGGGCAGCATCCCACCCCGGTGGGTGATTACATGACTAACATGGTAAAAGATAGCATTCGACTCCTGCCTTCACAATCTTAAACAATAATGCTATACAAAATTACAGAATTGTTCATTATGCCAGGTGGGTTGATGGACTGGTGACGCCCGACCAGTGTCTACGCACCGAAACTTCAAACCACGTCAGTTGTGTTGGTTACATACCGCGTGTAGCTGTTAATGTACCACTAAGTGATAAGCACACAAGACAACGAGATAACGTAAGGAGAGGTTGAAGGGTGTTAGTAGAATTTGGATCATAAAAATATTATGGGATAGACATAGAAGATCCCCATGTATGGCATATTAACCGACACTGAGAAAAATAGTAGACAATATTTAGGAAGATATACTTCTGAATACATCGGTAGAATATTCGAGTACCCCAGAGCAGGACATTTAAACGGACCAAGAGCACATTGTATTCCTTTCTTTCATTATTTGAAAAGGTCACACAGAATAATAGCAATCCATGTCTACAGTATTTAACGAGAAACTTGTTTTCTCAAACCACAAGACATGTTATAAACGATTAGAAAAAGCTTACGGCTGGCTTTTTTTTATCTTATAATTTCATAACTGACATCTCAGAAACCCTCCTACCGCATATGGGGAGTAGGAGGATGATGATAGGGTGGGGTTGGCACCGACCACTAACCCAGTCTAAGGGTCACCGTGGACGGTGACACCTACGCTTTGGCTGCTCCCTTGCAACACTGCACAGTTCCTGATGATTCACTGAGAAGTGTGAAAGTACTTGAGCTAAAGATTTTTACCCATACCCCCCGTGGCTTGTCCTGCGATATATATATATATATATATATATATATATATATATATATATATATATATATATATATATATATATATATATATATATATATGTCGTGCCGAATAGGCAGAACTTGCGATCTAGGCTTAAATAGCAACACTCATCTTGCCATATAGGACAAGCAAAAATTTGTGTATGCAATAATTTCGCAAAAATCATTTTAAACCTAACGAAAAAAATATATTTCGCTGTGTTTGTTTAGTATTAAATTACTGTAAACAAATCTAAAATATATTTAGTTGGGTTAGGCTAAAATAAATTGTTCTTGTTATAATAAGGTTAGGTAAGTTTTCTAAGATTCTTCTGGAGCAAAATTAAAATTTTTTACATTAACATTAATGAAACAAATATATCTTTAAACGTATAAGAGAAAATTTTAGAAAGGACTTAATTTTAAATGAGTTCTTGCTAATTGACCAGTTTTACATATTCGGAACGACATATATATATACATATATAATATATATATATATATATATATATATATATATATATATAATATATATATACATATATATATATATATATAATATATATATACATATATTTTTTTTATTATTATTTTTTTTATTATCACACTGGCCGATTCCCACCAAGGCAGGGTGGCCCGAAAAAGAAAAACTTTCACCATCATTCACTCCATCACTGTCTTGCCAGAAGGGTGCTTTACACTACAGTTTTTAAACTGCAACATTAACACCCCTCCTTCAGAGTGCAGGCACTGTACTTCCCATCTCCAGGACTCAAGTCCGGCCTGCCGGTTTCCCTGAATCCCTTCATAAATGTTACTTTGCTCACACTCCAACAGCACGTCAAGTATTAAAAACCATTTGTCTCCATTCACTCCTATCAAACACGCACACGCATGCCTGCTGGAAGTCCAAGCCCCTCGCACACAAAACCTCCTTTACCCCCTCCCTCCAACCCTTCCTAGGCCGACCCCTACCCCGCCTTCCTTCCACTACAAACTGATACACTCTTGAAGTCATTCTGTTTCGCTCCATTCTCTCTACATGTCCGAACCACCTCAACAACCCTTCCTCAGCCCTCTGGACAACAGTTTTGGTAATCCCGCACCTCCTCCTAACTTCCAAACTACGAATTCTCTGCATATATTCACACCACACATTGCCCTCAGACATGACATCTCCACTGCCTCCAGCCTTCTCCTCGATGCAACATTCATCACCCACGCTTCACACCCATATAAGAGCGTTGGTAAAACTATACTCTCATACATTCCCCTCTTTGTCTCTAAGGACAAAGTTCTTTGTCTCCACAGACTCCTAAGTGCACCACTCACTCTTTTTCCCTCATCAATTCTATGATTCACCTCATCTTTCATAGACCCATCCGCTGACACGTCCACTCCCAAATATCTGAATACGTTCACCTCCTCCATACTCTCTCCCTCCAATCTGATATTCAATCTTTCATCACCTAATCTTTTTGTTATCCTCATAACCTTACTCTTTCCTGTATTCACCTTTAATTTTCTTCTTTTGCACACCCTACCAAATTCATCCACCAATCTCTGCAGCTTCTCTTCAGAATCTCCCAAAAGCACAGTGTCATCAGCAAAGAGCAGCTGTGACAACTCCCACTTTGTGTGTGATTCTTTATCTTTTAACTCCACGCCTCTTGCCAAGACCCTCGCATTTACTTCTCTTACAACCCCATCTATAAATATATTAAATAACCACGGTGACATCACACATCCTTGTCTAAGGCCTACTTTTACTGGGAAAAAATTTCCCTCTTTCCTACATACTCTAACTTGAGCCTCACTATCCTCGTAAAAGCTCTTCACTGCTTTCAGTAACATATATATATTGGTAAAAAAGTATATGAAAAGATGGGGTGGTAGGGGAAGTGGAATGTTCAAACGGCTTCAGGAAGAAATCAAATATTCTTCCTTGAAGCCTTTTTATCCACTTCTCCGAGGCTGTGGGTCCCACAATTTACACCAGAGGTGGACCCCATCCTATATATTAAGTATATATATATATATATATATATATATATATATATATATATATATATATATATATATATATATATATATATATATATATATATATATATATATATATATATATATATATATATATATATATATATATAAAGAAAGGTGAAAACCTGCACTGGTACTTGAAACAACATTAATTACAACTAGTTACGGAGTTTACTTTGCTCCATCATCATTCTAAAAATTCAGATTAAAAAAAAAAAAACAGGTCTTAACATGCTAAACATCACAACAAGTGAAAAATAAATAAAACGAAGTAAATCTACTGACCGTTCATTATTACACACGGGAGGTTTGTGTCTGTTGATATAGAGACTTTTCTGTGGCCAATTCCATTATGTTGAATCGACAGTATAACAGTGTGGTCTGTGGCTTAGTGTAGTCTATAGCTTAACGTGGTCTGTGGCTTAGTGTAGTCTGTGGCTTCACAGTGTTGACGTATAACGTTAAGTGATCGTTTACTTAATGACCCATTTGTCTTAATAGTTCTTCCGAAGTTTAAATACACTATACGTACATCGTCTCCTTAATTTCGACAGTGTTATGAACATTGACGTAGAGTCCTCTGTAATTTACAAATAACTGTCATAGCTGTTATGTTGTGCATATTGGAAAAACTTATCGTCATCTATGGGTCCGAGTCTTCAAACACTTGGGGTGATCTATTAGGAGAAACAGAGCATTAGGTAAACGAACTTTTAACGCCATACTTCAACACTGTGGAGCCATATATCACACTTTAGATGCAAGCTTGTTCACTGAGTTGTTCGGTGGATTCAACACTTTGGAGTTGGCCACAGTGGAGTCTCTATAAACCATGAGAGACCAGCCTTACATGTGTAATAAAGAATGATCAGTAGAGTTACTTTGTTTTTAGTTTCTACCATTCTTCTGACCTGTTTGCCTTCCTATTCTGCCACATACTTTCTAAATGGCTAAACCACATCAGCGACCCCTCCTCCACACACACACACACACACACACACACACACACACACACACACACACACACACACACACACACACACACACACACACACACACAGAGTGGGCACCTGTGACCAGCGGGGTCCCGCAGGGGTCAGTCCTAGGACCAGTGCTGTTTCTGGTATTTGTGAACGACATGACGGAAGGAATAGACTCTGAGGTGTCCCTGTTTGCAGATGACGTGAAGTTGATGAGAAGAATTCACTCGATCGAAGACCAGGCAGAACTACAAAGGGATCTGGACAGGCTGCAAACCTGGTCCAGCAATTGGCTCCTGGAGTTCAATCACACCAAGTGCAAAGTCATAAAGATT
>NC_091313.1:24400573-24403073 GCF_038502225.1 Cherax quadricarinatus
GTGTGTGTGTGTGTGTGTGTGTGTGTGTGTGTGTGTGTGTGTGTGTGTGTGTGTGTGTGTGTGTGTGTGTGTGTCTGTGTGTGTGTGTGTGTGTGTGTGTATATGTACGACTATGTGTATATGTCTGTGTGCCCACTCGGTTACGCAGGTGTATGGACGTGCGTGCTGTGTGCTTAAAAGTGCTGAATATTTCGGTCTTCTAAACTGGTACACTTTCGATTCCCGTTTGGACCTATTTACTCCATTTATACCCTTCATATTTCCACCTTCCCTTCACACCAGTATTAGCAGTAAAGCGACAGTAAAATATCCTTGGCATAAGTTACTGCAGTAGGTAGAGAGCTCCACAAGTGTCAGCCGCTGTCTCTGCTGACGACCACAAAAACGTCAGCTATTACTTTACGACCTCTCCCAAGTTATCCTGAACGGGTTCAGTTTCTCTATCTTAGTTGTGCTGAGCGAGCTTAATCTCTCAGGTTTTCTGAATGGGTTTAATAATTCTTCCAGCCCTCCTGTGATCCCCCCCTCAGTGATTCTGAAAAGGTTTAGTCCTTCTCCCGCAGGGTTGAATTCTCTTCCTAACAGCAGTCGTGTTTACATCGAGGAAAATGTTTATATTATGAATGAGAGGTTGCTAAGGAGGTGGATTCAGTCTCTTAGTTCTCCATGTGTAAACAGGGCTCTTGATCCACGAAATTGTAAGAACAACAATAATAATAATAAAAATAATAAATAATAATAATAATAATAATAATAATAATAATAATAATAATAATAATAATAATAATAATAATAATAATAATAATAATAATAATAATAATAATAATGCGGTTTGTTCCACTCTTTGTTCCACACTTTTACTGTGATTTACTGAAGAAAAACAGCATCGCGGGAAAGAAATCTCGATATCTCTGACATTAATTTTCCTCCATCTTGACTACAAAATTCTGAGAAAAAATTTGCATTAAGAATTTATTAACGTCTGCTTCATAAGATCCGTGATTATCTTCATCCAGGCGAAGTTAATGTGATGATATTATATTTTGATGCTAAGGTCCGATGGGATTTCTCTCTGGCGAATCTTAGGAGATATGTGCTAGAAGTTGACGGTGGTAGTAAGATAAGATAAGATAAGATAAGATTTTGTTCGGATTTTTAACCCCGGAGGGTTAGCCACCCAGGATAACCCAAGAAAGTCAGTGCGTCTTCGAGGACTGTCTAACTTATTTCCATTGGGGTCCTTAATCTTGTCCCCCAGGATGCGACCCACACCAGTCGACTAACACCCAGGTACCTATTTGCTGCTAGGTGAACAGGACAATAGGTGTAAGGAAACGTGTCGGAATTTCCACCCGCCGGGAATCGAACCCGGGCCCTCCGTGTGTGAAGCGGGAGCTTTAGCCACCAGCAGTAGTAGTGGTAGTGGTAGTAGCAGTAGTAGTAGTAGCAGTAGTAGTAGTAATAGTAGTAGTAATTGTAATAGTTGTAGTAGTAACATTAGTAATAGTAATAGTGGTAGTAGTAACAGTGGTAGTAGTTGTAGTAATAGTATAGTAATAATAATAATAGTAGTAGTAATAGCAGAATAGAGAGGAGGAGAAAGATGAGTACATGAACGTGGAGGGAAAGAAAAGAGAAGATGGAAATAGGGATGTAGGAGAGAGCACTGTCTGATAAGAGCAAGAGGAAGAGTCAGACAAAGCAATAGAGATAAAGAGGAGGGGACCGTACTAAGGAAGAGAAAGGGTAAGCAGATGCAGAGGGACGGAGGAGAGAGTGAGACAGACAGACAGAGAGGCTAGCTGAGTATTAACGTGAAGTTATATGCTTTGTACACCTTTTTTTATATTTCTTCAATGCATCAGTAGTGTGTGTGTGTGTGTGTGTGTGTGTGTGTGTGTGTGCAGCTACGTAAGACATGCTCCTGTGTCATTCGCCCTAACGCAGTATGGGTCATACACGCAAACCGCGGGATGAAATCTGTCAGCCTGAGCTGACAGATTTCATCCCGTACAGGTCAAGTATTCCACTAACAGTTCAGCAGCGATGGGAGCTTCAAAGGTTTCCTTCCAGCAGATCTAAAGTTGCTATTTCATGGAAATTACCATCTCTCAGGATACTCAGCAGAAACGGGATTTGTATCTTTATCATCAGTCAACCAGACAGCAAAGTTGATGATATTGAAGCCCTCTTGTTCCAAGGAATTAGAGCTACTCTCTCCTTGAATGAAACCCAATTTCGCTGTATGATCCTCTCTGGTTTAAAACTCTTCATGATGGTAATAGTAGCAATAATAATAATAATAAAAATAATAATAATAATAATAATAATAATAATAATAATAATGATAATAATAATAATAATATAATTATATAATAATAATAATATAATTATATAATAATAATAATAATAATAATAATAATAATAATAATAATAATAATAATAATAATAATAATAATAATAATAATAATAACGTGTTCCCTAGTTCGTTCTTCAGCAG
>NC_091313.1:24408073-24410573 GCF_038502225.1 Cherax quadricarinatus
ATACCTAAATAAACTTACTTAATTGCTTACTTACTTACTTCCCTTTTCTTCACATTTCTGTGGTTTCTGCATCATCGTTGAGGGCCCAGGAAAGTTATTTTTATTTACGTCAACGCAAATACAATGGAGACGGTGTCATGTGTCTTACCATCCACCACCACAACAATGGATCAGGTGCAGCTGGACACAGGTGCACCATACACTTTCAATGCTTAAGTACGCTAAATTACGATCAACAAATTTTGCTAGCACCGTTGCCTCAAAAATAGGGGCATATAACAAAAAAAGTGAATCTATCTATTAAAGTGCGGGGTAGGAGCACAAAACTCTTCACCGTAACAGTAGAGAAATTATTATTATTATTATTATTATTATTATTATTATTATTATTATTATTATATTCATTAGAAATTACTAAAATTTATGTTCTCATTCAGCGCCTGCCTGAGGACTGAAAGATAATTGCGTTCGGTGAAAAGAATAGGAGACCACTAGCATCAAGGCATCCCATTAAAGCGTCAAACAAGCAATCAGTCCTTCAATTAAGCAATCAGCGAATCATTCAACTGCTCCTAATCTGCGTCGTAATCTGAACGAGGAAAAACACTGATGGTGGTAAGTAGGCGCTGAGATGATTTCAATTCTAAGTATAAGAGCATGTCTCAACACCCCAATGTTCGAAGCAGATTTTATATATATATAAAGTGAAAACCTTAATAATATAAAATCAATAAAAACAAACAAAAGAAGTAGTAGAAGCAACAACAAAAAGAGAGATGATAAAAAAAGCACAAAAAAAAAAAATTTATTTTAAATTCTGAAGAAAAATTGCATGTGTCTGTTACAAGTTTAACGTCACATCTGACAAAATTAAAGAGGTCCAGATGGTTGGTGAGTGACTAATGGAGAGGGTGATTGTGAGAGATGGAGGTGGTGTTGGAGAGAGACAGCGAGAGAAGAGAGTGAGGTAAGAGGAAGCAAGGAGAGAGAGAGTGGTGAACGAGAGGATTTGAGTCGGTCGAGTTGGACTTGGGGTGACTACAAAGGAATACATGAGGAAATCTAGTTAGCAGAAGCTATTAAGGTTCAAGGCGCAAGGCACATCGAGGGATGTGCCTTGATGCCGGTGATGTATGGGGAGGTGAGGGTTCTTAATCCCTTTCTGTGGAGTGAGCATCACCGATTCGCATTCAACAGGCACTGTATGACTCCGTACTGGATTTGCCCTTTCCCTCATCACCTAAAAAAATATGGTCCATGAACAGGCTCTCTGCTGTGAAGGACTGATTACACTGTAGATACATCCATCTCTGTCTAGACAGATGACGTTGTCAAAATATAGGAGGAACCTCTGTCAGAGGACACACTGATGGAATGAAAAATAAAATAGGTGAAGATAATTACCATGTTTTGAAAACCCCGTTTGGATATTAAAAGAGAAATGTGAACGCACAATCTCCTATAATCATTATTATTACTTTATTATTATTATTATTATTATTATTATTATTATTATTATTATTATTATTATTATTATTATTATTATTATTATTTTTAAGATTAGGATTCGGTGGACACAGTCGCTGTATCATTACTAACTGCATAAAATCTTTGAAAAAAAAATGCTTGTTCAGTCGCTTCTTAAAAGTATTTATATTGTTGATTGCCCTTACAACCTCAGAGAGAAGTTTATCACATTGTTCTATAATTGAAAAAAAAAAATTTTTTTTTTTGCCTACATGTTGGTTGCCCCTCTTGTCTCGAAGTTTCAAACTGTGGTTTCGTGTTATATTTTTTTCCATTTCGGATAGTTCTTCATGCCTGAATTTATCAGATTTATTAAATATCTTGGAGATATGAATGAGATTTCTCAGTAATCTACGTTTCCTAAGGAGGAATAGATTCTGTGTCTAAACTCTTTATAAGGCCAGTGTCTTATTGATAATTCAGGCTTAGTTGCCTTCTTCTGCACCCCAGTCAGTCTGTCATTTTTAAAAATAGGGCAGGTACCAGTGGTAGAACATCTTTCATTCAGCACCAGTGAAATATATCTAATAACCAACACTAGCGCATCTAATACTTGGTACTAGAACATGTAACACTCAGTACTAACTCCTCCAACACATCTTCCTTTTAAATCTGGTAAGAGTGCATCAGAAGGAGGAAAGAGAGAGAGAGAGAGAGAGAGAGAGAGAGAGAGAGAAGAGAGAGAGAGAGAGAGAGAGAGAGAGAGAGGGAGAGAAGAGAGAGAGAAAGAGGAGAGCCATGGTGGGGCGGGCAGGTTGCCTGATGGGGATTAGAACAGGCCAGGGAGGAGATGGGATGGGGCGAAGGTGTGGGCACACACTCAGGTACACCAGCCATGGAGTGTTGTCGTGGACGTGATACTCACTACATCCACCTCCCGCTACTCTCATACACACAGACACACACACACACACACACATAGACACGTACACACAAACATCCCTGCGCTCCAAGCGTAGTAAACACCGATGGT